>NC_138202.1:252017980-252287980 GCF_964194415.1 Vipera berus | reverse complement strand
ATTCATGTGACTATATTGCTTAGCAATGGCAATTCTGGCAGTCCTGGTTGCTGTCATTAAGCAAGAATTGTGCAAGTTATTAAGCGAGGACCAACATGATTGGGACTTCTGACTTCCGGCCAGCTTCCCCATTGACTTTGCTTGTGAAAAACCAGCAACGAATGTCAAAGATTGTGATTACATGACCACAGCTCACTGCAACATCATAATTTTGAGTTGGGCACCAAATGACCATGGGAACTTTGTGATAGCTGGAATTTCAAGGACTGACCATAAACCCCCCTCGTTCAGCATCTCCACAAGTTTGAATGGTTGTTGAATGAGTGGTCATAATGTTATTCTTATTATGCTGAGAGAAGAGTTGAAAAACCCCAAAGTGCCATGGCTGAGCAACTGTTATCCTGTATAAATTAACACCAGGAAGTATAGTTATAAAATGTAAATTGTAACAAAAAAACAAACCAAAAAATGAGGCACTGAGGGGAAAAAAAAGAATGGGGAAAATAGGCAGATATGTTAATCAAATACTTTCAACAATTTTTTAATTTTATTTTATTGTGCCTTCAAGTCAGCATTGGCTCCTGGCAACTGCCTGGAATAGTCCCTGCAGCTTTCTTGGCAATATCTTCAGAAGTAATTTGCCCTTTCCCCCTTCCCAGGACTGAGGGAGAGTGACTGGTTCAAGGTCACCCAGCTGGCTATGTGCCTAAGGCAGAACTAGAACTCACAGTGTCCTGGTTTCTAGCCTGGTGCCTTAACCAATGTATCATACCTATTTACAAAGAAATGGTCTAAGGCAAATGTTGACCGTGCTACCATTTTCCGTGGTAGTGATGCAAATTTCATGGTGAAGAAAAAGGCATATGGACTCTGTTCTCAGGAAAGACTGTTTAAAATAATAGAATAGGCAGCAGATATAAATGAACGTAAGCTTAATTCTATGTCCCTGTCTATGTAATAATGAGAGTTCCAAGCACTGATTCTTACTCATTTCGGAAGTATCAGTCTTAAAGGGTTTATATCTCCTGGATTCTGTATGTGCTGATCTAAGAGCTATTTTGAGAGCATCTGCAGCGAGCAAAAATGAAATGTACATTAGAGAAACTTTGCGTCAAATGTAATGCTTTGCTAAAGAGCTGTTCATCTAGCACTGATAGTGTCCTGAGTAGTTTGCAATCAATTAAGTGTAGATGAAGCAAAGATAAATGCTTCCTGTTGAGAAATGTCACAGCATTCTTTCTGCTTCACTTCCTTGGGGCCTGGTGCATAAAGAACCTTAATCAGATTACATGGCAGCAATGCAACTTGTGAAACATGTGACCGCTTGACTCTGGCATCATCAAAATAACAAACAAGTTTTTTTTCCCCTTCACCTCTGCAAATAATTGTCTAACAGGGCTTGTCACATATTTGCTTTTGGGCCCAGTAGCACTTAGTACAGTGGACAGCTTGATAAGTTATGTCCTCCCTTTCTTAAAAGCAGAAGGAAATCTAAACAATGGCATGGAGACCTCTGCAATTTAACAGTAAATGGTGCCTAACAGTTGCTCTCCTGACCATCTCTTCTCTTGTACAGATACAAATGTGAGCAAACTCTGGTGCTGAGCTATAAGTAATCTATCACTCCCATTGTTCGCAGGGATACTGGGGGCTTAATGGAGCTGTGAAAAGCTTAAAATGTTTATATTGAATCCATTGCTTACAACGTCCTGGTGGATAAACAACCCTGATAGTCCAAGTATGGCAAGTTATAATTACAGCAAAGTCTTTCATTATATAGTAGTGGTGCTAAATCCTTCCCAGGCACAATCCAGAGCAGTCTGTTACATATAGCTTCCAAAGATATGTTCAACTATAGATGGCATTCCAACCCTATAGCCTGTGACATTAAAGACCGAAAGATGTTTAACATTTGATTAGAAAGATGGGAAGCTGAATTGGGGCAAGTCAGACTGGCAACAACTCTGTAGGAATTAAGTTAAGTATCTGACAGCATTACTAGGGAAAACAAAGTGCATGCACTTCAAATGCACTTATGGCCTTCTCTAAGACTGTCATCACTACACATATCACTGGAAATGAAAGCACTTTCTCATTCAAGTCTTGCTGTGTGAAGACTGCATATCTGTATCTTTCATAGTTAAAAAGAAACACTGAGCTATTTTCATTTCATTTTAATTTAGACTTGCCATCATTTACAAGGCAGTCCAATGTGTTGGATCCAGAACAATGCTGGACTCAATGCTGGACCTGACCATATGTTTTGTTAAAAATAGCCAAACAGGACTTTTCCAGTACTTGTTTCTTAAAAACACACATACCTCAACCCATCCTATGTACATTTAGGAATTTCTTGGCGCAAATTGTCTGCAGTATTTGGAATTAATCTGAGTGTCTTTAAACAGAATCATAAATTTGGTTTGGCAAGGTTAGGCTGTGGAGTCAGCTAGCCTTTCTCCGATGCAGCCTTTAGATGCAGAAGGGAGCTGTTTTCGCTCAACATCAGGCATATAACATCTAAGCCAGACCTCTTACGCTCCTTGCTTGATAGAAATCTTGCAAGCATCTGCTAGGCGTGTTATCCAGACTTCCTTTCTTCATCATAAGCCACACTGAAGTCAGTGAAAGTGGTTTATGTATCTATAGTAGTCTAAGTAGAAGAAATCAAAAGGTAGATCTGGATCTGCTAGTAGATATCTGGGTGTTTTGTCGAGGGTTACAGTTTTAATTCTAACAATGCCAGCAACTAAAGTTCTCCTGTAAATTACAAAGCTGAAAAATTATGCTTGAGAAGGTGGGGGAAACCAAGAATAATACAGAGGTTTTGCGGGAAAGGAATTTGGTTCTAGTAAACTGAGTACTGAGATAGCCTGGGTCACATATCTGGTAAGACTGGGATGGGAAAGTGCAATTTTCCTAATCCAATTTGATCTCTCAGCAGTATTCAGTGCCACGGATCATAATGTCCTGTTGGACTGTTTTAAGGATTAGAATTGGGTCACTGTGT
Source organism: Vipera berus (assembly GCF_964194415.1). Lineage (NCBI taxonomy): Eukaryota > Metazoa > Chordata > Lepidosauria > Squamata > Viperidae > Vipera > Vipera berus. Next base: position 252,284,973 of record NC_138202.1, on the reverse strand, counting down.
TACAATCATTATCCCCTTTTTTTTGGGGGGGGGATAGATTCCAGTTAGTGTTGGTAGTGAGGGAGAGATTGAGTCCAAAGCTCCTGCTATACAAGGTTTCTTAAGGTACAACACTTTCTTCACTCACTCCTAATGTCTCTTTGAAACTGCAGGACGAGATATTTGTTGGTGCATATCATTAAAATGCAGATATTCCCCAGTGATACATCTTGACCCCCAGTCAATCACATGATGATGTTGAGGTTCCATCCCAGTTCCTGTAGGATATTACAGTATGTATAGGGAAAGAATAGAGTTAGGTCAGGGGTAGGCCACCTTGGCTCTTTTATGACTCGTGGCTGGCTCAGGAATTCTGGGAGTTGAAGTCCACGAATCATAAAAGAGCCAAGGTTGCCTACCCCTGGGTTAGGTTTAATCCTAGTAGGACTAAATGGCTGCAGATTCAAAGATATTCTGTTTCCTTGGATTTACCATCTTTAGTTCTCAATTGGGCTGTACTTCCTAGGCAGGACTGGTGAGTAATTTGGAAGTTCTAGATTCATAGCTCTTGCTGAAGGAGCAAATGGCAGCAATGGGCAGAAAGGTCCATGCACAGATTCATCTGGCATACCAATGATGCTCCTTCATGGATCAGGAGGGTCTTCTCTTAATCACTCATGCCCTAGTCACCTTTAGTCTGGATTATGTTAGATTATGTCAGACTTGTGGTGACTAGTTTTATATGGGGCTCTCCTTGAAACTCTCCTATGGTCAGCAACATCCAGTGGAGTAAAATCCACTGGGACTCTTTTACCATTACCTCCTTGAAAACTACTTGCTCCAGCTGGTCCAGAATGCAGTACCATAAAGAGATATAGACTCCCATTTTGATGTCTCTGCTTCAAAAACTGCATTGTTCCAGCTTGCATGTGCAATTGAAGGTGCTGGTTGACAGCTGAAAAGCCATGCATAGCTCAGGGCCTGGTTACTTAGGGCTACATTTCTCATATTCTCTCTCCTGATTCTGTAAGATGTGGCAGATCAATATAATTGAGTATCCTCATCTATCCTATTATTGCTTTCTTACTGGAAGGATTAGAAGAATATGGGCTTACATGAGATATTACAAATCATGATTGGATAAACAGTATTTTTGAAAAGACTTCAGTGCCTCATTTGTCCATGAACTCACTGGCTGACTTTGGCCTTGAGATTCTGTCTTACTAAATCTAGGCAAGAACAACCAAATGCACAGGTATAGTATAGGTAGTACCTTGCACAATAGTAGTAACTGTGAGAGGGATCTCGGAGTCCTAGTGAACAATCACTTAAATACGAGCCAGCAGTGTGCTGCAGTTGCCAAAAAAGCCAACACAGTTCTAGGCTGCATTAACAGAGGGTTAGAATCAAGATCATGTGAAGTGTTAATACCACTTTACAATACCTTGGTAAGAACATCCAGTTTTGGTCACCACAATATAAAAAAGATGTTGAGACTCTAGAAAGAGTGCAGAGAAGAGCAACAAAGTTGATTAGGGGACTGGAGGCTGAAACATAGAAAGAATGCTGGAATGGAATATGACTAATTTAATGAAAAGAAGTGTTTCAATATCTCATGAGTTGCCACAAAGAAGAGGGGGTCAAGCTATTCTCCAAAGCGCCTGAAGGCAGGACAAGAAGCAATGGATGGAAACTAATCAAGGAGAGAAGCAACCTAGAACTAAGGAGAAATTTTCTGTTAGAACAATTAATCAGTGGAACAGCTTGCCTCCAGAAGTTGTGAATGCTCCAACACTGGAAGTTTTTAAGAAGAGATTGGACACCCATTTGTCTGAAATGGTATAGGGTTTCCTGCCTGAGCATGGGGTTGGACTAGAAGACCTCCAAGGTCCCTTCCAACTCTGTTATTCTGTTATTACATAGGATAATTGTGAGGATAAGAGAAGGGGGGGAGAAAAAGATGAATATTGTTCATTGCCTTGAACTTTTTGAAGGTCAAAATATATTTTTATATGTAAATTTTCCTGTGGCCCTTTTATGAATTTCTTTCCTATCCCTATTATCAAGTGTTCACTGCATTTTGATGCCGCAATGGAGGACTATATCAGAATGGTAAAGTAATTATATGTCACATCAATTTCATTAAAAAAATCATATCCAGCCAAAGAAGAAGCTTTTACATTACAATGAAAAAATCAGTTCGTGCAGTTGGAAACATAAATATTTGAAAGGTCAGAAGTGCACCAAAACTGAACGTAGTAATATTCTATTTTAATATCTGTCTTGGCAGGCAAGTATAATGTCTTTCTTACACAATATGCTTCCAAATTAGAAGGAAGTAGGTCATAAATAGATTATTCAGGAAGTTCACGAAGTGAGGAATGAGTATGAGAATTGGAATCAGTTGATTTATAGGATAATGATGTTTATTATTTTGTAGGAGACTAACCTAGCAGTTCGAAAGCACGTAAAAATGCAAGTAGAAAAATAGGGACCACTACGGCGGGAAGGTAACAGCGTTCCGTGCGCCTTTGGCATCTAGTCATGCCGGCCACATGACTACAGAGACGTCCTCGGACAAGCGCTGGCTCTTCGGCTTTGAAACGGAGATGAGCACCGGCCCCTAGAGTTGGAAATGACTAGCACACATGTGCAGGGGAACCTTTACCTTTACTAAAAGCAGATTATGACAGATATTTGTGATTTTGTGAAATATTCAGTCTCTATGATGGATGAATAGTCAATCTCCTTGTTTGTTTTCTACTATTCTCAATTTTTTGTAAGCACAAACACATTCTGCCTCATTTTTAAATTGGTCTGCAGGCTTTCTGTTTTGTTTTGCTTTATATACATTTCTCTTAATGCACATGTTCTATTCAAGTTTCACTAATGAAGATACATTCTACAAATAATTTCCTTTAATTTTTCCTAATGTGTGCATTTTTCTATATATTTTTTGATGGGTAATTGTTGAACATAATTTGGAGGGGTGTAAAACTCAAAAGATAAGTTTTTATTGTATTGCTTTGTATTGATGTTGCTTTGTATTGATCTGTGACATAAGCATCTTCTCTATCCTGAACATACTCAAATCAAATCAAATCAAATCATTACTAGTACCAGCATAGCTGAACACACTTCTCTAGGTACTTCCAGGTAAACATAGATGGGGTTACTCTGGTAATTACTGAAACATGATTTTTCAAAAATCATTTCATTGACAGATTTCCTCTGAAAATAGGGCTGGCCTTTTGAGTGTGATTCGTTTTATCCATATCCCCGGAGCGGATGGGGAAAGAGATACTGGAGTCTTTCTGGTGATGGCAGGAAAAGCAAAGAATAGGAGAAAGAAAGTTGATGAAGGATATGCACCAGAGACAGAATGGAGCACAAGACAAAATGGGGAGACCAGCCTAAAGAGATGAAGGAACCTGGAAATGACTGTTATTTTAAGAGATGGGTCTGATAGGCATAGAAAAGGCCAGAAGGTTGACCTTTAGCCCTACTCATATTACATGAACTGTCGATCCAAAACAACTTCCTCCACCAAGACACAGATTTGCAAAATGCATCTTTGACATGTTATTACCAATCAAACTTGGAGCTGAAGAATGAATTGAAAAATGTTTCCCATGCCACAGGCTTACACCATTCTGTCCTTATTGGTGTCTTGTGGCTCTCTGCATTTCAAAGACAATATCTGACACCAATAGTGTCAAATGGAGGAAAGAATTTCTTACAGGAGCCCCAGTCTAAAATAGAGAGATATGTGGAAACCGCCAAAGAATTATTGCCGCCTATATTTTTCTCACTTTGTCCAGCTTGGTTGGACAAAAGTAAAGTATTTTCCTCTTTTTTTTCATTTTAGGAGGAAAATGGAAAAATTGTCCTGCAGCCACATCCATCACCGCTACCCTACAAAAACTCCTCCTATGTCTAGCATGAGGTCACCGAGCCTTGGTAAGGTCAGATAAAATGCAGCAATTCAGAAGAACGAAAAACATAACCTAAATAGCAACATCACATTCTGGGAATATCTGGTCAATATACTGTCTATTTATCAACTGTTAAAATTATAAAAATAAGTTGTTATATTTCTAAGTGGAAATTCATCTGTATTAAGATCTAGATGCAGGAGTGTGAAGGGGTGTATCTCGTTGGTAGGCACAAGCCGGAGATGTACTATCAGAATTATTTTTTTGGATGGGGACGTGCAGGGGGAGGGGACTATGAAAGATACCAGTTTAAAAAGTAGGGCTTTGCTTTTAGCAGAAGTAGAAATTTGGGGAGTAAGGGTGCTTCTATGCCTTTAATACTTTGATCATAAGAAGAAATCCAGCAAGGAATAATCCCTGAAAAAGCATTGTGTGCTAGATTTCTGCTTGCTATGAGGCTGGATAAGCCCCAACAGTGAAAAACAAGTTAGGAGAGTTTTCCTGAAAATTCTTTCCCCTAATGCCAAGACAGATTTCTCTTTACATCAATCCTGCCGTCAATCAACTGCCCAGCCAGTCAATTACAGAGAGCTGCATCAAACTAGGAGCCCTGCATTCCCTCAGATACATTAAAGAATTGGCCTAAACTGCAGCCTACAAAAACAAGATTTTTTTCTTGCAGTTTGTTTTTCCTGTAACTCCTCTTAGCTGGGGATGCAAATTTAGAAGTGCACCATTGGTTATTCCTGACATAGGGACATTTTTCCAGTATGATTTCTAACCTATTCTTTAGTAGAATTGGATGTTAATTATGGTTAAAGCCCTATGAGGTCTGTAACATTCTGGTAGACAATCTCTTCCAGTATCCAATTAACATAACTGGTTATGTTATTCTGAAGCTATCTGGAAAATGATGCATTAAGGAAATATTAAGATTAAACTACCTTACACGATTGTAGCTGTGGTCTGCTTCAACCCCACTCCCCTCTCCCTGTGTGTATAAAATACTAAGGAGTGCTACTGAACGATCTGAGCTGGATTCATTTTCACTGGCCTCATTCCAAGCACTATAATTCAACTAATTTCTGGATTAAAGCCAATGAGAGAAAGTGGGTAGCTATATAATTGTCACTGGATGAGAAAAAGTACATGATGAAGTAGGAAGATAATGATTTATTAACATACTTTATGTACATTAGATAACATTTTCAAAAGGCAGCGAAACTTTTCTAGGCAGTAAAGCTAAAAATTCTCCTCTGCATGGAACTGAACTATGGTAATGTAAACTTTTCAGAAGCCTTTTAAAATATTTGATCTCATTGACTGCAGTTCCTCTATTATGCTTGCTATGGGTTCCCCCTGCCCCATCAAGGCAGCAATATATGCAGTTTCCACTTCATTTCTTCAGGCATGACTGCATAGTTTTCACTAATATATATCTGACCAATTTTATTGTTAGCATTCTGACAACAGTATTTTGCCCTTGTGCACGATACTATTTTGCAAAAATAGCCGCTATATATGAACATGCAGTCACAAGGCATTAAAAAAAATAGATGGCTCTTGGAATTGTCTGTTGTGGTGAGTTGCTTTGCTAGTTACCTAACCTGCAATTACTAGTTTCAGCAGAGTTGTTGCCTGGATCTTAAGCAGAAAAGATAAAAACTCTGCTTTGTGGTCCCGTATTTCAAAAATAGTTGGAGTTTAGCATGATTTGTGGCTTGTGGGAAAACTATGAGCAACGATAGTTATGCTTTGGGCACCAGTAGTTACGCTTTGACAACTTATGCGAATCATTTTATGACACAGCAAGTATAGGAAAGTACAGTTAAGCAAGTATTGCAGAAAGATTTTTTTAAAAGAATCTTAAAGTGTTTCAGTGTATTGTTAAACCTGCATGCAGAGCCTGCTTCAGGTAATGTATGAAGATTTAAGCAAGAAAACAGAATTGTATACATTGGATCAGGAAGTTGTTAATTTAATCTGAGTTGAATACAGCAACTCTGTATTTATGGTGAATATAAACATAAGGCCCTTGCATGTTAATCTTATCTTGCTGAAAAAGGAGCACATGGATTCATTAAAAATATTAGCTATTTCATTACATTGCAAAGTCAGAGTCACTGTTTATATTAATTAATCTGTATTGAAATAGATAGTTCAGACAAATTTCCTTTAAAAAAAAGAAGTTATAACTTTAATATCATTTCTCCCCCCTCCCCCCATTTTCTTGTTGCCATGAATTGATTTTTTGCATAGACCTTCGTACGCTGACTAAAATTCTGTGAAAGGAGTCGCAATATGTTAAATACAGATGTGCCTTCTGTTTGTTTTGGGGGCCACTTTGATCAATCTCCTGTGTCGGAACTGTCTTCTGAGCTATGTGATAAGGTATAGACTCCCAGTAACTCTCTTTTTGTGAGAGTAAGACAGGTTAATTGGGCCTGATGATACTGATGACCCTTTCAAGTCAGGTAAAATGAGACTGTAGGGCTTATCACAGGTAGCTAACCATTAATATTCCTTGTGCAGTCCTATGGGAAAAGAAAGGGAATTGTTTGTTTTAAGTGTTCCCAAAGCTATCCAACAAAGGACACAATAAGAAACCATCTGCACTTAGAGGACAGAGCAGCCTTACAAATAGTTTACATGGAATGAAAAGACAGCTTCCTTCTCTCCTAACTGATCATTTGGATGAAAGATTGGGAATCGGCACCTTGCTCCACAATAGGATGAAACTGTTCCACTGATGCACAATGGGAAGTGGGTTTTTTTAAAAAAAAAATAAATTTAAAAAAATAGAGAACTTCGGAGTCTATTTCTTGGCAAGAGGATCTTCTTGGGGGGAAAAGAAAAAAAAGGCAAAAGTTCCTTTCTGCTGCCTCACAGGGTTTATTTAGTCAAGGAGTCCAAACTGGAATGGATGTGCTATATTACAATTACATTAAGATTTTTCTTCAGTTAATCCCAAATATGAAAAAAGGTAACTAAAACTATTTAGGATATGCCTGTCATTCCATTGCATTTTTTTCTTATACAGTATAAGTCCCAAGAAATACTCTTGTCTAAGTATAGAAGACAAGTAGGAGCTATCAATACTTTCAAACTAAAATTGCCAATATCATTTCAACAGAGCAAACACAATGCGAATCTGTAATGCAAATATGCTGCATGAGCAATCTCCCCCTGGCTAATTCTTGATTGTTGAATGGCTTCCCTGTTACACCATTAGGTAATCGGAAACCTTCCAGATATTTTAGAAAACAACTCTCACCATCTCTTTGTGTGTATTATGCTATTTGAGCACTCATCAGAACTGAGCACTAAAACATCTAGGGCAGCGGTCCCCAACCTTTACAACTTGGTGGCTCAACCGGGGTGGGGGGGGAAAGAGAGAGAGGAAAACTGTATGCACATGCTGGCTCTCCACTCATGCATGTGCCAGCCAGCCACTCATGCAGCCCAGTTCCAAATGGGCCACAGCCCGGGGGGGGGTTGGGGACCCCTGATCTAGGGGTTATCAGTTTGCCCAATCCTGTTGCTTTATGTGATAAATATTTTCTTACTTTTTTATTTGTAAGATTAGTATGGCTGCTTGTATTAACATAAAGCAACTCTGGGCAGCTACTGTATCAACATATAAACAAACCAAAATACAAAAAGAAATGAAAAACTCTGCCATTCCACCAAATGTCATAACAGTCCAATCCCAAAACTACAACTGCAGGGCTCACTTTTTTGCCTGACCCAGTGCTTTGGGGAAAAGACAGGTATAATAATAATAATAATAATAATAATAATAATAATAATAATAATAATAATAATAATAATAATAATGATGATGATGATGATGATGATGATGATGATGATGATGATGATGATGATGTTGGAAGGGACCTTGGAGGTCATCTAGTTCAACCCCCTGCTCAGGCAGGAAACCCTATACCAGGGGTAGGCAACCTCGGCTCTTTTATGACTCATGGACTTCAACTCCCAGAATTCCTGAGTCAGCATAGCTGACTCAGGAATTCTGGGAGTTGAAGTCCATGTGTCATAAAAGAGCCGAGGTTGCCTACCCTTGCCCTATACCATTTCAAACAAATGGCTGTCCAGTCTCTTCTTAAAAACTTCCAGCGTTGGAGCATTCACCATTTCTGGAGGCAAGTTGTTCCACTGGTTAATTGTTCTAACTGTCAGGAAGTTTCTCCTTAGTTCTAGGTTGCTTCTCTCCTTGATTAGTTTCCATCCATTGCTTCTTCACGGCCTTCTTGAAAGCAAGGAGGATAAGTGCCTTCCAATGTGCTCATGAGTATTTTGAAACACATGCATAGATTGTGAAAATAGAACCAGAAAAAAAACAAACACACGAGAAAATATTTTGCGTGCTCTAGAAGAAAAGCTGTTGCACAGCCCATCCAGTGATCCCATTCAATAAAAAAAGTTTTAGACAGTTAAATTGATGTATAAGTTACAGCAAACTGATTTATGAGAAACCTAACCACACATTTAACAAGAAAGGCAAATTTGTTATGTTCTGGTCAACAAATTATACCCAATGTTGTCTCCAGTTCCCTATCACACAAGGTAATTTTCCTCCATGAATATCACTTATGGGCAAAAAACCCACACATATATCGTAATATGATAAATGTGCATTGTCTTTTTACTTAATACATTTGTGGTTGGAAGCCACAATTAGTGGTGGGTTTGGTTGTCGTAATTCTCCCCCTATCTGTTCCACCCCTCAAATTCTCGGCATTTTTTAAAACATATTATTTCCTGCTGAAGAATTATAAAGTATATCCAGATAGCCCTTAACTTAGAACCATCTATTAAAGATCATTCAAAGTTACAACAGCACTGAAAAAAGTTATGAGTTATGACCAGTTCTTACATTTATAAACATTGCGGCATCCCACAGCCCCATGATCAAACTTTTAATGCTTGGCAATCAGCATGTATTTACAATGGCTGGAGATTCCTGACGTCCTGGGAGCTTCTGACAAGCTAAGTCAACGGGAGAAGCCAGATTTGCTTAATGACTGCACGATTCACTTAATAACTGTAGCAATTCACTTAACAACCATGATAAAAAAAGGTTGTAAATTGGGGGACAACTTACTTAACAAATGCCTTGCTTAGCAATGGAAATTTTGGACTTAGATGTGGGTGTAAGTCTAGGACTATTGGTATACTGTAAATGTTTTTTGAATGAGAGAGAGAATTGTTTGAAGGCCTAATTCTGTACTTTTAACCAATATGTAAACTGAAATGACAGTTGTCTTTCAAAACCTGTACTTCTCTGCATGTTTATTGAACTTCCACAAACAAACAAAAAATGCAATAAAAACATGGCAGCTGAAGGTGTTGAGGTTGTCAAATGGAAAGCTGGCAGCCTGGGTTCAAGAACTGAGAGCTGTGTGACAGAATGAGCTCCCATTTACTTGGCCCAGCTCCTGCCCACCTAGCAGTTCGAAAACATGCAAATGCAAATAGATAAATAGGTACCACTTTGGTGGGAAGTTAAAAGCAGTCCATGCACCTTTGGCATATATTCATGCTGGCCACAGTAGTCTCTTCAGACAACACTGGTTCCCTTGGCTGAGAAACGGAGATGAGCATCGCCCCTTAGAGTCGGACACAACTGGACGGAGGAAAGCTTTACTTTATATGAGCAAAAATACACACAGGCACACACACACTCATAACACGCACAAAGATATCACATTAGGTGAAACCTGCCTGGAAAAAAAACATTAAAAACATTGTATACCACCCTTAGTCAAGGCAGTATACAAAATACATATTTTGGGGAAAAACATTCATGTCAGTATGAAGGGGTTTGGGTGAACTTTTAAAAGTGATGAAACTGATGCATACTGAATATTTAATAGAGGATATTGGAAAATAAAGAGCAGAAAATCATAACTGATGTATTCATCTCTATTTTATTATGTAAGCATGTGCAAAGCTTTTCAGCTTCACTTTGATGAGGCGTTTTGCTCTAGGGAGACACAATGATGACATGATTTGTCTCTCTGAAGCTTCTCTGGCTTCTTCTAGTTCTGAGCAGATGCAGAAATCTCTTCTATTTAATGTACATACTGGGACAAAAAAACTTCAGATGCAATGTGAACTATAGCAATCAGAAAGTTAGGGTGAAAGTAGATTGCTTCATGAAATGTCTTCATCAGGCCATTTTAAAGCATTTTCAAAACAAAACATTCCTTTCAGCTTTATATTATGTATGCTCTTCTTTAGCAGAATACATGACATTTTTATTTAAATAGAATTTTTATATTTTAATAACATGTAGAGGTTTCCGGTTTAATGTTTGGAATGTTAATACTATCTTAATTTGATGTTATTATTGGAAGGCCCCCAAGTGCCATGAGCTGGGTGGAGACTGTATGATCTCGAGCAGTAATGAGGGAGACGATGGCTTCAGTTCAAACGTTTATTTCGCTCAGCCTGGACAGCTGAAACAGTACAACGAGCCTTTATATAGGCAACTGTCAAACTAATCAACAAATCAGGGACGAGTGTTTTCCCGCCGATGGGACCGTGCCCAATGATCAGCTGGCAGCTTTTGGCATTCCCCTAGTGATAGCGCATGCGCCGCTGAGCCGGGGGACCCCGTCAGCTGGCTGGCGCTTCAGCTGGGAACCCGGGTAATCCTAGCCGGTGTTTGACAGCAAGCGGCTGTCAGTTGGCTGGTGGATCTGCGCTTGCGCGACTTTGACAGCTCGCGGCTGCTGCCACTTTGACAGCTCGCGGCTGCTACTACGCATGCGCGGCTTTTGACAGCTGTCAGTGTCAACGGCGGGGTGCGCATGCGTGATGGGGCTAACGGCCGTCTGACAGCTGTCAGTGCGGCCCCGTGGAGCGGCCTTTGACAGCTGTCATTCCTGCGAGGAATACACTACACCCCTTTCCCCCCCCTTGATGGAACAGTGGAACTGGAACATGTTTAACTACGACTGTTTGTTTGACGGCGTGCCTCCGGCCCACTCGAAGTCCGTCAGGTATGCAGGGGGTCGTCGGGTCCTTTTGGAGCGACGGAGTGGTGGCTCTTCGTCTGCCGCGAAAGTTTCCTCTGGGGGCAGGTTTTGTGGATCGGGGGGTGTTTGGGGGTTAACGGGGTGATCACTTCCAGGTTGGTCGGGTTCTTCTGATATTGGCTTTGGAGGGGTGTTGAGAGGTGCCCTGGGTCGCAGCTGATCTGTGTGTCTGCGAAGGGTGAGTCCCCCCACCGATATTTATGGTGTATGAGAGAGGGCCGGTTTGTTCTAGGATAACCCCCTGAGTCCATTTGTCCCTTCCCCCATAGTTGCGGGCCCAGACATTTTGTCCCTGAGTGAAAGTCCTTGAAGGTGGATTGAAGGTTTTTTTGGCTGCAGGTCTGTCAGGGTGGAGCCTGTCGAGTCGTGTCACCAGCCGGCGACCCCAGCGGAGTTCGGTGGGGGATTTACCAGTGGAAGATACGGCTGTGGTGTGGTGGGCGAGGAGAAAATGGGAGAGTCGGTGGTGCCAGTCTCCGGAGATGAGTCTTCGGAGGGAGTCCTTGGTGGTCTTCACCATGACCTCTGCAAGGCCATTGGTCGACGGGTGGAAGGGGGCCGACGTGGCGTGTCTAATACAATTGTTCATCGTGAAGATCTGAAATTCACGGGAGGTAAATTGAGGCCCGTTGTCAGTGATTATCACGTCGGGAAGACCGTGTGTAGTGAAAAACCCCCTTAGAGCCTGGATGGTGGCACTTGTTGTGGTGCTAGAAATCGGGAGAACCTCCAACCACTTAGAGAAACTGTCTACAATAATGAGAAAGACTTGCCCCTGGAAGGGGCCAGCGAAGTCGACGTGGATGCGGGACCAGGGGTTTTTTGTAGTTTCCTATTTATGAATAGGGGCATGGGGAGGCACTGGTTTGGTTTGCTGGCACAGGTAGCAGCCAGCTACGTGTGACTCGATGTCTTTGTCAATTGATGGCCACCAAACGTAGCTACATGCTAAGGCTTTCATTTTTATGATGCCAGGGTGTACGTCGTGCAACGTTTGGAGGACCTTGGGTCTGTGACATGGAGGCACTATCACCCTGCAGCCCCATAGTATACAGCCTAAATGGGTGGTAAGTTCGTGACGTTTTACGAAATAAGGTTGGAAGGTGGACCCGGGGCACAGATTGCCAGCCTGACGATGCCCACGCTAGAATTCTGCTGAGTATCGGGTCCCTGCCAGTGGCGGACGCGATGTCCTTAGCTGTCACTGGGCATTCTGCGAGTTCCTGAATGGCTAGGATTTGACCTGCTGGGGCTGGGTCTGGGTCTATTTGGGGCAGGGGCAGTCTGCTGAGGCCGTCTGCATTGCACATCTCCTTGCCCAGTTTGTAGATCAATTGGTAGGAGTATGCGGAGAGGAAGGTCGTCCATCGCAGCATGCAAGGGGACAAAATTTGGGGAGTTTGGCGGTCCTACGTGAACAGCCCGAGGAGAGGCTTGTGGTCCGTGTATATGGTGAAAGGTCTGCCATAGAGATAATCATGGAATTTTTTAATTCCGGCTACTATGGCCAGTGCCTCTTTATGTATTTGGGCATAGTTGCGTTCTGCCTTCGAGAGGGTCCTTGAGTAATATGCTACTGGGGCTTGTGTACCGTCATTAAATATGTGGCTTAGAACCACTCCGATTCCGTATGGGGATGCATCGCAAGCGATGCATAGGGGTTTGTCCTCATTGTAGTGCGAAATGGTGGTGTTGCTTGACAGTAACTGTTTAAGTTTTGTAAAGCTGTCATTGTGAGCAGCGGTCCACTGCCAGGGTGCTCCCTTATCCAGCAATCTATGGAGGGGCTCAGTGATCGTCGCTTTTCCGGGCAGGAAAGCGTGATAAAGGTTCAGGAGCCCCAGGAATGCCTGGAGCTCTGTTTTATTCTTGGGTGCGGGGGCGGCCCTGATGGCTTGGATTTTCGAATTTGTAGGGTGAATGCCTTTGCAGTCTATCCTATATCCTAAAAATTCAGTAGAGGGGACCCCAATAGAGCATTTTTCCCGTTTTAGCTTTAATCCGGCTGCACGGAACCTACTCAGAACTTCGTGCAGCCTGGCTGACAGCATACATTCGGAGTCTCCTGCGATGAGCACGTCATTGAAGTATGGGCATACTCCGGGAATCCCTTTTAAGGTTCGTTCCATGACCTCCTGGAAAATTCCAGGTGCCACAGATATACCAAATTGGAGGCGGTTCACTCTGAACGCCCCACGATGGGTGACTATAGTTTGGGCGTCTGCAGTCTCTCTGCTGACAGGGAGCTGCAGGAATGCATGCGCTAGGTCTAATTTCGCGAAAATGGAGCCCGATCCAATTTCTGACAGGACGTCCCTGACAGCAGGGACAGGGTACGCGTGGGGGTTCAGTGCGCGGTTGAGGGTAGCCTTATAATCCGCGCAAATCCTCACATCCCCGTTTGGCTTGACAGGCGTCACTATGGGAGTCTCCCAAGTTCCGCTGTCAGTGGGTTCTAGGACTCCTAGGGCGACTAAGCGATCTAATTCTTTATCTATTTTTTGCTTTAGCACGAAGGGGACCCTTCTAGCCTTAATTCTGATTGGTCCGACCTCTGGTTTGAGTTTGAGGTCGACAGGCGGGCCAGTGTATCTGCCTAAAGTTCCATCAAAAACATCTGCAAAGATTTTGCAGACGCTCTCTAACGACTGGGGTTGAATGCGGTTTGTCCCCTCTAGGCGGATGTCTAATGCTTCAAACCAGTCCAAACCGATAAGGCTGGTCCGGGGGTGCTCGGTTATCTGGGCTAAAAGGTTGCCTTTGAATTTCTTGAATTCAATTTTTAGGTTGGCCTGTCCCTTTAATTCTATAGGAGCGCCCTGGAAATCTGCTAGCAGGACCTTGGATGGTCGCAAGGGAATGCGGCGTTTGCTTTTAGATGCTATTTTTTGGAGCGTGTCCCATGACAGGATGGAGACGGAAGACCCTGAGTCGACCTCCATCTCGCAGGGGACCCCCTGAATTTTGACCCAGGCCCTGACCTTGGCACGAATGAGGTGTGTGGCAGTGGGTTTGGTTTGGGAAAGTACGGACCCTACAAATCCTTGGGGATGGCGGGGGGACTTGGTCCTACCTGCGGGGATCTCGTCAAGCTCGTGGAGGGTCTCCCGGTTTTGACTGCGGCATGCTGAACGGATGTGGCCGGTCTTCCCACAGCCATGGCACTTCGCGTTCCTGAACCGACAGGTGGCTCTCGCGTGGCTCCCGCCACAGCTTGCGCATCTGGCCTTGTTGCCTGCCGGGGGGTTTTTCGTGCTGGGACCCACTGGTCTGTTCTGCCCGTGGTTTCCTTCCCGACCGGTGGCCATCCGATTGAATCGGGATAGGATTGCGTCTATTCCGGAGCTGGTCTCTGGGGGTTCTTGGTCAGCTTCCCAGGCTTGAAGGACCGAGGCGCCGGGGTTGTCGCTGAAGGCCGGGGGGTCTTCTCGGTGGCTGTCCTCATAGGCCATTATCTCGAGCGTGAGCTCCGCGAGGTCCATTGTGGGTCTTGCCACAGGTTTCCTCTGGAGGCATTCGTTCTGGAGGCCGGCGATGACCTGATCCTGGATGCGGTCCTCCAGGTCCGGAAAATGGCATTTTCGAGCGGCGTGCCAGACCCCAGCGATGAACGCAGTGGAAGGTTCACCCGGTTGCTGGCGACGGCGGGCGAAATGGAGTCGCCAATACAGCTCTGATCGCCTGGGCATGAAATGTTTGCTGAGGCGATCTGTGAGCTCGGCGTACGGCACTGTGGCGATTGAGTCCGGGCTGCAGAGTCCCACAGCGATATCATACACTGCCGGCCCGCTGAGGCATAGGAGCGCGGCGGCCTTGTGGTGGTCCTCGGTGATTTTATTCACAACGAGGTACCCCTCAACTTGGCCCCAATGCGACTCCCAGCCTTCAGGGTGGCGGACGTCGAATTCTCTAACATGCCCGAGATTTGCCATGTTGGATCAGCGGTACCGTGGCCCAAAGAAAGTTGTCCAGCCCTCAGCCAGTGACTTAGCCAGTGACTTCAGCGATATCGAGCGGCTGGGACGGAGTTCCTTCTTGGCCGTGACTTCAGCTCAGTTGTACCGCGATCCCATCCTCATCGCCAGGTGTATGATCTCGAGCAGTAATGAGGGAGACGATGGCTTCAGTTCAAACGTTTATTTCGCTCAGCCTGGACAGCTGAAACGGTACAACGAGCCTTTATATAGGCAACTGTCAAACTAATCAACAAATCAGGGACGAGTGTTTTCCTGGCGATGGGACCGTGCCCAATGATCAGCTGGCAGGTTTTGGCATTCCCCTAGTGATAGCGCATGCGCCGCTGAGCCGGGGGACCCCGTCAGCTGGCTGGCGCTTCAGCTGGGAACCCGGGTAATCCTAGCCGGTGTTTGACAGCAAGCAGCTGTCAGTTGGCTGGTGGATCTGCGCTTGCGCAACTTTGACAGCTCACGGCTGCTGCCGCTTTGACAGCTCGCAGCTGCTGCCGCTTTGACAGCTCGCGGCTGCTACTATGCATGTGCGGCTTTTGACAGCTGTCAGTGTCAACGGCAGGGTGTGCATGCGTGATGGGGCTAACGGCCGTCTGACAGCTGTCAGTGCGGCCACGTGGAGCGGCCTTTGACAGCTGTCATTGCTGCGAGGAATACACTACAACTGGGACAAAAAAACTTCAGATGCAATGTGAACTATAGCAATCGGAAACTTAGGGTGAAAGTAGATTGCTTCATGAAATGTCTTCATCAGGCCATTTTAAAGCATTTTCAAAACAAAACATTCCTTTCAGCTTTATATTATGTATGCTCTTCTTTAGCAGAATACATGACATTTTTATTTAAATAGAATTTTTATATTTTAATAACATGTAGAGGTTTCCGGTTTAATGTTTGGAATGTTAATACTATCTTAATTTGATGTTATTATTGGAAGGCCCCCAAGTGCCATGAGCTGGGTGGAGACGGTCCAGATTTAAATTCAAGCAATTAGTGAATATGTGATGAAAGAGGTATAAACTATGGTAGTAACTTTCCCTTCAGCCCCATTTTGAACCAGAAGGAAAATACCCCCATAGCTGCAGTGTATTCTGCTTTGATTGTCAAAAATAAGGATTGTGACTGATGCTGGAAGCAGCAGTATAATTCAAGTATCTAATGGGAATCAGGGTGAGTGTGATGAGCAATTCATCTTTAAAAGTTTCCTGAAGTCTGGAAAAGGAAAAACATCTTATTCCTTTAAACTTTAATTTTTTAAAAACTCTCATAGGTTGCATCTTACCCTATTTGGTACTCTGTTCTGTTATGACTGTGGGCACACTGCTGCATGCTGGCATTTTTGACATCCTTGGGAGATAGACTTGCAACTTACCATCCGTTGCAAGCATTATGAAACAGCACTTCACACGTGTTTGGCTGCTACCATGCTCCCTAGTGGATATTTGTGTCATATAAATCAAGGGTTGTGTCTTTTTTTAGCCTCTGCAGTCATAAAGGACAAAGGTTTAAGAGATAGATGATCAGGTGCCTTTCAGGCTGCCTGCCTCACCTGACTTTTTAATTTATTTTAAAGCTGAAATAGATAAAAATGGGAAGCTGAGACATCTTCAGCTGCGACCTCTTTATTTACTGGAAAGCTTCTGAGCCCACATGCACCTTGGTGACCTTATTAGAAAATGAAAAGAGTGGGTGACTGCAGCCTAGTGCTTTATTAGTTTATTTGCCCAGAATAAGAGGCTGATGAACCAGAGCAGTACAGAGCAACCTGCTATGCAAAAGGAAAGAACAGGAAGTGAATTGTTTAGTCTTTCTTGTGATCTGTGGGCAGCCATTTTGTTTTAAGAAGAACATTTCTGAGTACTTATAACTTATAACTGCATCCCCTTTTCAAAAAACAAGGCATCACTCTGGTTTATGAGTATCTATGATAAAATAAATTTCTCCTCCAGCCCTGCTGAAGATATGGAAGATTCCCTTGGATAACTTTCTTGGATAACGTGAAGAAAAGTATACTAATGTAAGGTGAATATCTCTTAAGAAAAAACTGAATGTGGTGGAGACTTCAACAGACTCAGAACAAACAATGAGCAATAAATACAGGTAGACCTTAACTTACAACATTTCATTTAGTGACTATTGAAAATTACAACGGCAGTGAAAAAAGTGACTTGTGACCATTTTTCACACATATGATGATTGCAGCATCCCCATGGTCACATAGTCCATTCGGATGCTTGACAACTGGGTTCATATTTATGATGACTGCAGTGTCCCGGGGTCATGTGATCACCTTTTGTGATTTTCTTACAAGCAAAGTCAATGGGGAAACCAGATTCACTTAACAACCAGGTTACTAATTTAACAACTGCAGTGATTTGCTTAACAAATGTGGCAAGAAAAGTTGTAAAATGGGGCAAACCTCATTTACCAAATTTCTCACTTAGCAACAAAAATTCTGGGCTCAGTTGTGGTCAATTAAGTCGAGGACTACCTATAATAGAACAAATGTCAAAAAAACTGGGGAGAGCCACATAGGACACGGTCTGCTATTATGTCTGCATGGTTACTATGTGGCAGAAGATTTGTAGATTAGTGGGTTAAAGGTAGAAGAGAACAAGCAGTGTCAATTAGAATGTTTCCACTGTTTGCTAAAAGATAAGGAGTCTGTGGTCAGAGTCAAAGGCTCTTGATTTCAACAGATTTTTTTCCCTTAGTTTTTGTAATATCAGGTTGTGAACTCTTGATGGGGAAAGAAATATCCCATTTTCTCCCAAATCTTTCAAGGCATGCAAGGAGGTATAAAATGATCTAGATGAAGCACTCAAGACTGAAGCAGCAGGAAGAAATTTCAAAATCTAATTGCTTCTTCATTTATCTCTGGATTTCTGCCAGACCTTTTCTCATGTGGATCTCACTGCTGCTAATATTAGGCCTGTGCTGAGCAGTGGAAACCATTACACGTTTTGCAGGCTTGCACAGCTGCTTCGAGAGTTTCAAGGTTTTTCAGATGCCTGATCCAAAGAATTAAGTTTTCCTTGCCTGTTTCCAGAGCTGCCAGATTTCTAACAGCTCACCTCTGCACACAGTAAAAATTACTTGTTTTTGTTTTTGGTTTCTGGTATCAAGGAACAGGAATTCAACATATACTTTTCTTGATCCCTGGCTGCATTTTCAGGGTGGTTGTTGATCACACATCAAACTCTGGTGGCAGAGATAGATACAAGTGACACCTCATTAGGAAGCAATGCATGCTGGGACCAGAACCAAAAGAAAACTGAAGCCACCAATCAAAATGGAGGAAGCTTCTGTGGCTTCCGTTTAGTCACTCCTCCCACAAGGTGACCGACATAACTATTAGGTTCATTACAGTCATAACTCAGTCACCATGCCAAATTCCTCTGCTCAAGCACTGCTCAATCAACCTGACCATTCTCTTCCCTTGACTTAGCTTGCTGTGTTTTATCAATATATGAACCAACACATTAGGACTTATTAAACTATCTAAGGATAAAAACAATATGCATACTGGCATTATGTGTAACTTTAGCCATGTTTATCATAGAAGAATAAACCAGATAGCTCTATGAAAGCAGAAAAGGAGCCTGAATGTGGTAAAAAAAATCCTTTCAGGATGTCAGATTGCTAAAATTAAGGGAGAGGAAGATTGTCCATATGGGATTTTTTTTTCTGAAATGGAAAAACACTAAAGAGATGTTTATCAAATGTAAAAGATAAAAATACTCTTGTTTACTTTGAAGTAAATCTCATGGCAATAGCCAGGGCCACTTTAAATTAAAATGAGTTCAAGATACATACTCTCACTAGGTATTCTTACTAGGGCTGCACAAATATAAATGACTGGCAACAAAGAAATAGAAGTCACCTGCAAGTCTTTGCTGCAGTCTAGTGGTTGTCCAGACTTTGCATCCCACACTTTTTTTTTGAAGTGGCAAAGCTTTATCAGTTAAAATGAACAAAACGGCCTCTACAACGGTCATGTCACACAGTCCACAAAAATGTAAAGTGATTCAAATTAAAACTGGCTAATGACACATATTGCAACCAGAGTTGGGGGCAAGGATTATCACTTTTGAATAGCTTCCATTTATATAGCACTTCTCAGTGTAATTCATTGTTATCAGTGATATTAAGAATGAGTAATAACCAGAAACCTAGGCTGTAGTTGAAAACATGTTTGTGCTTGTTTGTCCTATAGTATAGTATTTGCATCTACTACAATACCACCCAAAGCTGCATGCTTATACAAAATTTCCTTTCTTTATGTAGCTTAGGTCTGACAAGATCAGATTGCAATTTATCATTAGCTAAACTTGACTTTTTGACAGTTCACTGTTAGCCTGCTTAAATCAAGTTTTGAAAACTTTTCAAGAGACAAAACAGGTCAAAATAAGACTAATAAACAAAGCAATCATCAAGATGTTCTGATCTTGATCTAAAATCCTGCAATCCAGCATTTACACAAGCACTA
This sequence comes from Vipera berus, assembly GCF_964194415.1. NCBI lineage: Eukaryota > Metazoa > Chordata > Lepidosauria > Squamata > Viperidae > Vipera > Vipera berus. The sequence goes on along the minus strand of NC_138202.1, from coordinate 252,265,541 downwards.
AAGTTCCCTTGACTTTTGAGAGAATCACAGTCACAATCAAAAAGCAAGCTTTGTATGAATACTTAATATTCATTGCCAAAATAAGGAAATGAAAAGAGGAATGGAGAAACAGGATGCATTATACTGCTGATCTTTTTGGCAATTTCAGCTTTCTGTATTTTTTTTTTAAAAATACCAAAGAAATAATGGGGGGAAAGGAATTCTTTAAAGCCTAATCCACCCATTTTCAGTCTGATGTCAGTCAGATATATTGGCTTGCTTGCACCCCAGTACAATGTTAGACCAAACACATCAGAGAGCCAGTGTAACAATCAAGGAGAGAAGCGACCTGGAACTAAGGAGAAACTTCCTGACTGTTAGAACAATTAATCAGTGGAACAACCTGCCTCCAGAATCGGTGAATGCTCCAACACTGGAAGTTTTTAAGAGACTGGACAGCCATTTGTCTGAAATGGTATAGGGTTTCTTACCTGAGCAGGGGGTTGGACTAGATGACCTCCAAGGTCCCTTCCAACTTATTATTTATTATTAATAATAATACACTAACCAAATGTTACACTATCTCTGTACTTAATGTCTTTAATATTTTTACGTTTATGGTTTTAATTGTAAGCGGCCCAGAGTTCCTTTACAGAGTGGGATAGGCAGGATATAAATTAAAAAAACAAGTAAGTAGGTCCTTATGCAATTACAGAACTCACTGGGTGACATTGGGCCACCTAATCCTTACAAGCCACCCTATATTTAGAAGAATGTTTGCGGGGCAATAAAAGAAGGTAAGGGACCCCAGGTATGTCATTTTGAATTCCCAAAGGAAAAAGACAGGATATAAATGCAATGTAAAAATAAACACATTCATCAGTTAAGAAATAATAGGAATCAATGGAAGCACTGTTAAGCTGGTGGAAGTTATATTACATGCATCTGACAGAAATAGCAATAAATTATCCACTGGATCAAGTTGCTGTCAGAAGATGTCTGTAGCTATCCTTGAGTTTCCCTGAATAGGACTTCACTCCTGGAAATACAGTTGCAAGAAAAAGTTTGTGAACCCTTTGGGATTACGTGGAGTTTTGCATGAATTGGCCATAAAATGCGCTCTAAACGTCATGTAAGTCACAACAATAGAAAAACACAGTCTGCTTAAAATAATACTACACAAACATTAGCTGTTGTCATGTTTTAATTAAACATAAGATGGAAACATTCACAGTGCAGGGTGGAAAAAGTATGTGAACCTTTGGACTTAATAACTGGTTGACCCTCCTTTGGCAGCAATAACCTCAACCAAACGTTTCCTGTAGTTGCAGATCAGACCTGCACAACGATCTGGAGTAATTTTGGACTACTCCTCTTCACAAAGTGTAGCAATATTCTTGGGATGTCTGGTGTGAATCACTCTCTTAAGGTCATGCCACAGCATTTCAATCAGGTTGAGGTCAGGACTCTGACTGGGCCACTCCAGAAGGCGTATTCTGTTCTGTTGAAGCCTTTGTTTTGTTGAATTACTTGTATGCTTTGGGTCATTGTCCTGCTGCATCACCCATCCTCTGCGGAGCTTCAGTTGGCAGACAGATGGTCGTACGTTTTCCTGCAAAATGTCCTGATAAACTCTGGAATTCATTTTCCCATCAATGACAATCCGGCCAGGCCGAGGCAGCAAAGCAGCCCCAAACCATGATGCTCCCTCCGCCATGTTTTACAGTGGGGATGAGGTTTTGATGTTGGTGTGCTGTGCCTTTTTTTCTCCACACAGAGTGTTGTGTGTTTTTCCCAAACAACTCAATTTTGGTTTCATCTGTCCACAGTATATTTTGCCAGTAGTGCTGTGGAACATCCAGGTGCTCTTTTGCAAACTTCAAACGTGCTGCAATATTTTTTTTGGACAGCAATGGCTTCCTCCATGGTGTCTTCCCATGTACTCCATTCTTGTTTAATGTTTTCCTTATTGTAGATGTGTCAACAAAAATGTTAGCATGTGCCAGAGATTTCTGTAGGTCTTTAGCTGACACTCTAGGATTCTTCTTTACCTCATTAAGCATTATGTGCTGTGCTCTTGCAGTCGTTTTTACAGGACGACCACACTTAGGGAGAGTAGCAACAGTGCTAAACTTTCTCCATTTGTAGACAGTCTGTCTTACCGTGGACACATGAACATCAAGGCTTTTGGAGATACTTTTGTAACCCTTTCCAGCTTCATGCAAGTCAACAATTCTTGATCGTAGGTCTTCTGAGAGCTCTTTTCTGCGAGGCATGGTTCACATCAGACAGTGCTTCTTGAGACCAGTAAACCCAAAACAGGTGTGTGTTTTTAAAGGGCAGGACAGCTGTCAGCAACACATCCAATATCATCACACTGATTGGAGTCAAGGTTGGCTCACTCCTGGCTCCAATTAGCTCTTGAAGAAGTCATTAGGCTAGGGGTTCACATACTTGTTCCACCCTGCACTGTGAATGTTTACATGTTATGTTCAATTAAAACATGACAACAGCTAATGTTTGTGTAGTATTATTTTAAGCAGACTGTGTTTTTCTATTGTTGTGACTTACATGACATTTAGAGCGCATTTTATGGCCAATTCATGCAAAACTCCATGTAATCCCAAAGGGTTCACATACTTTTTCTTGCAACTGTAGATGTTCTACTCTTCTTTCCCTTTTGAGTGTAGAGCTCATAACCCTGTGATTATAAAAAGCAAAAAGATAACTCTTTGCACAGTGGGTACAAAAACAGGCAATATTGTGCTTTATTAAAAGTGCTCTGATAATTTTAAATTCTAATAAAAATTAAATTATAGTAGGTAATGCAGGCAGTTCTATATGATCCTAAAGTCAGAATACAAACAACAATAATAATAATAAAAAAATAGATGAGAAAACTCCATGCAATAAAAATGCTTTGATTGCCTTTGGTGAAATGAAACATGAATGTGATTTTGCTGCCACCTAGTGATATATTTGAGAAGCACAGGTTTCAATCTTAAAATAATAAAGCAACATAAAATGAAGAAATGAGAAAATGGTTAAAAGTACATTTCTATCTGGTGCCATATCTCCCCCTCCCCAAAAAATCAGATTAAAGGAATATTACCTTCATACATCATGCTAAGTTATGGTTTCTTTTATCTTGGTTCAATTAATTGTGTTGACTGAGATCATGCATAAGTCATAAGTAATGGTTACCATTTACAATTCTGAGATTTACACAAGATGCTAAGCTACAAATCAAAACAATATTATGGATTGCCACTTTGGGTTACTATGACAATGACAGCTCTTTTTTAGAACTACTGTAATGAAACATGTATCATTAATTCCGTGATTATATTTTTACAGGATACGAACATTTTTCCTCCTTTTCCTCCTAGTCCCCATATATATTTAATTTAAAAAGTTACAAGAAGTATAATAGTAGAATTACTATCACTATGCATTGTGCCTCAATATGAAGAGGAAAAGGTGATTTGAATTGCATGTGCACATCATGCCTTTTGGCATCTTCTAAGATGCAACCCAACTTTCTTCTTCCTGGTATCTTGTAGCAGCAACTGTATAAGCCCTAGAAAAAGATATAACTTTTTAAATAAAAAGCCTTGTGTGAGCACATCTATATGCTTCAAATTACCATTTTTCTTTAAAGTTGGATGGCTGCACAACCATATTGCTGCAAAATATCTTTGCAAGGTTTATTTTTAAAAAAATAGATTATGACATATGAGCTAGTATGGTTAAAAACAAAGCAGCCTACTACTAGATCTGGCTATTACTAAACAAGTAACAGAGAAAAAGTGAGCGTTACTTCTAAACTTCTAAATAGACTGCGCAAGAAAAAGAAGCCCATTCTTTTGTAATGGCTTCCCAACTTTTTTTACAACAAAGAAAATATTTGTATTCCAGTGGGTGCCTGTTTAGACGTTCCAGTCGTTTGATAGGGGAAAGCCTGATAGATTAAGAAAAGCAATGCTAATGCACCAGCCTTAGGCGGAAGTTGACTATACACCAACCATACACTATCTAATCCAGAGCCGGTCCTACCATTAGGCACGGTGAAACAATCAATTTAGGCAGCTCACCCACAATTCTCCAATGAGGTTGAAGATAGCGGCCCATGACCAATGTTAAAATTAGATTCAACTGCCAATCTCGGTTGGCTTTTGTGGGTGGGATTTCAGGAAAGGACAATCTTATCCTTCATCTGAGGCAGCAAATACCTTGAGCTGGCTGGCCCTGGTCCAATTGAAATAACTAAACTGTGGTTAAAAGATAAAAGTGGTTGTTTCCTTTCCCCTCCTTCTAAATTTAAGATTGGTATAATCTTTTGCTGGGTACAGAAAAGGAAGTAAATAACAATTTGCTTAATTTGACCCAAGGCTCAACAATGCCTCCCAGGAAACTGCTGTCATTATAATTACTTTTATTACCAACACAAGTAATACTATTGTTTTTTCTGCTATGAAGAAATCCAATATGGGTATTATTCCACATGCTGTTTACATCTGCATTTAACTCGGATTAATTTTGGTCTATTGTACACCTAGGAAAGGTAAAAAAAAACCTATAATAACTGAAGGAAATGAAACCACTTCTTCCATATGTTACAGACATAACAAAACAGACCCTGCTTTGTGCGTACACAAAGTTTTACATTAAGTACACCCATCCACCCCACTTCCCTACCAAAAATGCCATTTCACTATTGTTATATTTATTGTCAGCTTTATTTAAAAAGGAAAAATATGTTACAGCAGGCCAAAATAAAATGGATTCGTACATGCAGAAACAGCCCTTATACAGTTATGGAAAACTACACAGATTTCTGTAGCATAATGAATGTAAGTTTATTTATGGCATAAGCTCTCTTGGGCATCATCAAATTAATAGGTTGGCGAAAGAAAAATAAATTACATAAGCAGTTGTTGGTAGACTCAGTTACACCCAGAATTCTACAAAGAAAAAAATCGCATCACTTTGCCCAGATAGAGCAGAGGGAGGTAATCTGATAATGTTCTGGATTTTACTTCCATATTTTCCACTGCCATGCTGTGATTTTTTCAAGATGATGTTGGGAAAAAAAAATCCTGATGGCACCATGTCAACATTCCCTGTTGTAAACCTTTGGAGGTTTAATTAATTTATTAGTAGGGCTTATAGGCTGCTGCAATCATTCTGTACACAGCGCACCACACAGGGATTGATAACAGCAGTCATATTAGATATACCACCCTATGCAAAATACTCCAGGCGTCAGTCAGCTCTTCCATAAAGTTACAAAAAATTTCATACTTGTAAAGGGCAATCTATTTTCAGAGAAGAGGGGAGGGGAGTGGGCCCTGCAGAACCGTAAAAGAAAGGACACTGCAAGTCTTCTCTTCTTGATCTTAACTGATAGACCAAAATCACGTGAAGGCAGTCCTGAAGATGCCTACCTCCTAAGCCACGAGAGACTTTGAGAGACAACCAGTCTCTAGAATTAAACTTGGAACCCAGCTGTCAACAAGCACAACTCTTTCAGCAGTGGTATTGCATGGTACCGTAAGCTGACTGGTAGCCATACCTGCCCAAACCCCAGCGTTCTGGGCTAGGCAATGTTTATGAGTGCTCTTCATGAGCAGAGGGCATAGTTCTAATTCAAATGAGAGATAGCATCACACTAATCCAGGTGTGAGTGGCATTGGGCAGGGCCTCCCAAATCCAGGAAAGGTAGTTTCTGACACAAGATAGACCTGGGCAGGGGATCTCCTTAGCCATACCTGCAAAGGCTCGGCAAGGAGGGGGTAAAACAGTGTTTCTCAACTTTTAAGATTTGTGGACTTCAACTTTCATGCTGGCTAGGCAATTCTGGGAGTTGAAATCTTAAATCTGCTAAAGTTGAGAAACACTGCTCTAGAAGAACCCCTAGCTGATGAACTGATTCTGCCTGAGGAAACTGTCCAGAATTAAAGCTAGAATGCTGTAGCTTTACTTTGATGTTAAATGGGAAGGAAAAAAGAAGTGAAACTTGTGACACCTCACAGTGGAAGTTTACCTAGACACTTCTCTCTCTGACAGGAATCACCTATTCAGAAAGGAGGGAAATCACTGAAGTGGGAATCTACCAATAATTTGATTGCTGCTGGCCAAAGGCCCTTGCATCACAGTAGACTTTACGCAGCATAGCTGAATGCTGAATTGTGCTGGAACATCTATGTTCCCCCTATGAAAAGTAAAGTCAAACAACCCCCCCCCCAAATTATTTACAATGTGCCCTCTAAATGCCACCTGACCACAATTTAACAATAAAAAACAAAACAGAGTTAAAATTGCCCCAAAGCTATAAAATCAATATACACTATTGTATATCATACTACCAGTGGTGGGATTCAAATATGTGAACCAACCGGTTCTCTGTGTGGATGCCGCTTCTGGAAGCCAATCTGAGCCTGGGCAACAAAAAATTAGCTACTGGTTCTGCTGAAGTGGTGCGAACTGACTGAATCCCACCACTGCATACTACATAGTAAAACAAAAAAATGACACTTTATACAATTATGAAATCCTGAACCAGGCCAACCTCCTGTTTAAAAAGGAATATTGCAGATGACAGAGCACAACAGCCTTTTTAGTCTATTCTTGGCACCTGACTAGAAATCAGGAGATTAATGAATTTCAGTTCTGTCTTGGGCATGAAAGCCAGTTGAGTAACTTTGGCCCAGTCCTTCATGTTAGTCCATGAAGCTCAGTCGGTCAATTCTTGATCCAAACACTCATCCGAAAATTGAGCGACCTTGCCTGGCCGAAGTGGTGGAAAAACACCACCACAAAAAAAACAACCCTGGGATTGCTGCAGCATTCCACTGCAAGTGTAGAAAGGGCAAACCGAGCCCGACTTCATAGTTAATGACAGTTTATTTTGCTAACCCAATTTTCCGGCTTCACTAGTCACACCAAAGCTTAAACCACAGGGGCTGGTTTGTGTAAGTAACACCCGCAGCTAACATCTAGTAAAGTACTGGGTGGATCAGGGACGGCGCGAGCCCAGCCTCGATGCAAACCCACGCATACGGCAAAGCATAACCCGGTGCAACCTGTCCAAACAAGCTTCTTTCGCCTTTGGGCCGTTTGCGGGGCTCTCCTTCGTCCTTGGCTGGGCAAATTCCTTCCCCGGCCGAGGCAGAGAGAGAGAGAGAGAGAGAGAGAGAGAGCTAAGCCTGGCTGGTGGCTTGCTGTAGGGGGAGCCATGCGGCGGCTTGAGTCTCCTCGCCTCGCTTCTCTTGCCATTTGCCGGAGGTGGAAACTCCTCGTTGGGGATGGGAGGGATCTAGCGGCTGTGGAGAGCTTGCACGCCTGTCTCCGGCTGAAGAAGCGCGGCGCTTTCCTCTGCCCTGATCTGCCTGGGTCCACCTCTTCCTTCTTCCCGCCCCTTTGCAATCACCCACCGCCGAGGCGCTTGTCGGCTTCTCCTGCTTTCCCTCAACAGCATGCAGGTTTTCCAGTATCCCGAGGTGTTTCGCGACGAGACCACCGTGAGTAGCGGCACTTCGTTTCTTTTTGCCCGGTTTTCTCTCATCTGAGCCTCTCTAACGCTCCCGGCTTCCTGCTCTTAGCGCGGCTCTCTCTCTCACTCTCTCTCGAAAGGCACATTACCGGAGGGACTGTTTGTACAGGTAGTCCTCAATTTAAGACCACAATTGAGCCCCAAATTTATGTTGCGAAGTGAGAAATTTATGAAGAGAGTTTTGCCCCGTTTTACGACTTCGATTCAGTGAATTGCTTCATATTTGTTAGGTGAACCACCAGCGCAGTTGTTGAATTACTAACACAGTTGTCAAATGAATCTTGTTTTTCCCCCATTGACCCTGCTTGTCAGAAGGTTGCTTGTCCCAGAATCACATGATCCTGGGACCCCCCTGCAAGTGTCACAAATGTGAGTCGGTTGTCAAGCATCCAAATGTAAATCACGTGACCATAGGGGATAATGCAGTGGTCATGAGTGTGAAAAATGGTTCATCAGTCACTATTTTCAGTGCCGGTGTGACTTCAAGTGGTCACTAAGTGAACTGTTGCAAGTTGGGGACTATCTGTAGTTCAAAACCGTCTGCCCCCTCCGCATTTGGATACTTGAGATCTTAAAAGAACAATTTACATTTGACCAACACCCAGACCAGTTGTGCACTTCAATAGACACCTAGATCAATTGTACACTTGAACAAACACCTAGACCAGTTGTGCAATCCTATAAAGGTTTCTGAGTTTTGGGGGACAGGGATATTTAGATAGTGGGGTCTCTATATTCTCTGGCCACACTGATTACTGAAAGCAACTAGCGCTTACTTTGATCTGGTTACTTGTTTATTGTAATTTGGAGACTGCTTATATGGGGGGGAGGTGAATTCTGTGCATGAACTTGGAAGTTTAGTGTTGGCGCATTTTCGCCAAAAGCAAGCTTAAAATTAACACAAAACCTGTTATTCAAGTAGAGAAACGTGTGTGCCAAATTAGATGGCAACTATAACCATGGGGTTGTTACTAGCAAGTGGGTTGATTTGCTTGAGGCTGTTCCTCAGGTACTTTTTCTGCGACGTGTTAGTTCTCTCTACATCATGACATACTAAGTGTAAGTGAAGATGGCTGACATTGTTTTCCAGCAGAGAGACAAATCTACACTATCTTTTGTTTCCTCCACACAACAGATGTATTCAAGGTTGATCCCTATTGGCACCTCTGTGTAAGTTTCATGGGTGAATTCTTAATTGAAAGCTGAAAAATTAAATTTGAGAATGGGGGAAATGGGCAGCTTTTTGCACCTGAGTAGGTGAGGTTAATACTAATGTATTAACCTCTGTGTTCCTGAGCAGATCTCTAACGTTTGTAATGTGACAAAAGAAATTCTGCATGAGTAACATATCCCAAGCATTAAATAAACTCTATTCTGATAAAGTGGTTGAAATAGCTTTGGAGCTTCCTCTTTCTGGTATGTTGTGAAACTATCTTTTTTTCTTCTTATGCTTTTTATACCATCTGACACGGAAGTAAATCTATTCATGCTTTAAAAATCAATTTTATATCTTCATTTTATTAACTAATGATTGGCAAAACTTCAGCTATTGGTCTTAGTTGACCCTCTCATTCATTCATTCTGTGTTGACCCATTCATTCATTCATTCATTCATTCAAAGCCATACAATATTCATATCTATGTAATATCAGGCCTATAACCAGGCCTTTACAAATGATTTGAAATAGCTGTTGATACCCCAATAATTTTAGAGATATGCAAGTTTGACACCACAAGGAAAGTCATTGGTTTCTTGAATCTATCCTCATCAGGACCTCCCTTTTCCAAGTTATCTAATTTGCTTTGCTTATTTTCTGGGATAAAGTTCTAATAGCTTCTTTGGTGCCAGTTGCATTTTTGAAGAGGGGGATGATTGTGCTAAATATGGGATGGGATGACAATTTGAAGAAGCCTGTTTAAAGAAGAAGTTGGCCTAGCCCAGGGGTCGGCAACCTGAAAAAGCAAAAGAGCCACTGGGAACCGGTTCCATCACACATAAAAAAAAGTGGGAGCCGCATGCGTGCATCCACACACGCGCATGCACAAAAAAATGTTTTGCACATGCGCAAAACATTTTGTTTCTTGCATGTGCGCAGATGCACGCGCGCGGTTGCCACTTTATGTGTGATGGAACCGGTTGCGCGGCGGCGACGGCCCGTTTACAGAGCCGACATTAATCTGGCACCCAGTCAAACGGTCAAAGCGGGACGAGATCGGGCTTTTGCCCTTCGGCTGAAGGCGCCGCTTGGAGAGGTGCACGCGCACCACTGCCCGTTCGAAGAGGTGCGCGCGCACCGGGCGGCTGGGAGCCACAGGAGCCGCGGGTTGCCGACCCGTGGCCTAGCCTTTACTTCTAGTTTCTGGCAACCCCTCCTCCCCACCCATTGTGGCAATGGGTTTGTTTAATGACTGCGGATATGCTTAGTGACCATGGTGATTCACTTAATGTTTGCTGCAAAAAATGTTGTAAAAAGAGGTTGGTCACGTGATGATCTGCTTAATGACCAGCATGACTTACAGCCGTAATGCTGGGCTTAATTGCAGTCATAAGTCAAGGACTACCTATAGTGATCATAGGTTCTCAAGGTGAGAACAGAAATCTTGGTTGTCTTTTTTTGTTAATACGCTAGTATTAACCTCACAAATCAATTAATGATCAACAATGGATCTCTGGTAGTGCCTTCCTTCATAAGTTGCTGAATGTATATGTGAGTTTGTGTCTGTGTGCAGATATACTAAGTGTCTGCGATTCAGTGCTGACTAATGTAAATGTGTTTTCCATTGAACTACATAGGCTTCCTTTCTGAATAAAATTGCTCTGAATTGAGTAGGAAAGACTGCAATCTGGTGTACCCATTGTCAGGAGACCAGCAGGTTATCTTCAATAAAGAGATGATAAGCAGAGAAAGGATAGAACCACTGATGTCATGGAAATGAATTCCAAGTCTTTGTAATTAGGTTTATTCTCTGGTCAAACAATTACTTTCACTGAGAGATCATCTTGATAAAGAGACCTGAATTCCATTGCTGAATATGTGCTAATCCTGTTTTTCTTCTTTTGGGATTACTGTGAAGGATGGCATATTCAGTCCTTCAGAAGGATGTAAATGACTTATGTAGTCTAACTTTAAATGCAAGCCAGTGAACCTGCCAGCCAGCTCTCTGCCATAATAAACTAGATTTCAGAGTATCTATTGATTGAGTGCATATATATTCATTGTACCATTTTTTTTGAAGGAAACAATGTTATGGGGAAACAGAAAAAGAGTTAAAACTGTAATCTCTCCAAAAAAAAGTAAAGATATAAAATAAAGTCGGGGGGAGGGTGGGAGAGAGAAAAACAAAGAGGCCTAGCTAAAACTACATCATCTCCTTTCGTGATATCACTTGAGGTCTTTCGATGGTTGCAAGCAATCCTTGCCTACTATGTGCTCATGCACTGCTTCATACATTATTCTTTCTCACCAATCTCTTTTTCAGAATCTCATCAAGCATGATTTTCTCCAATTTCTTCTTCATCCATTCACTCTTTCTTCATATATTTGTTTCTCAATTTTGTATTTATTCGCTGAATATGACCTCAATATACTGTACAGTGCATTCGGAAAGTATTCAGACCTCTTTCACTTTTGTCAATTTTGTTATGCTGCAGCCTGATTCTACAGTTATTGAAATTCATTTTTTTCTCATTAATCTACACTCAGTACCCCATAATGACAAAGTGAAAACAGAATTTTAGAAATGTCTGTAAATTTATTAAAAAGAAAAAAACTGAAATATCACATTGGCATAAATATTCAGACCCTTCAACTCAATACTTTGCTGAAGCACCTTTGGCAGCAGTTACAGCCTTGAGTCTTTTGGGGCATGGTGCGACAAGCTGTGCACACCTGGATCGGGAGATTTTCTGCCGTTCTTCCTTGCAAATCCTCTCAAGCTCAGTCAGGTTGGATGGCGACTGTTGGTGGACAGCCATTTTCAAATCCCTCCAGAGATGTTCAATAGAGTTCAAGTCAGGGTTCTGGCTGGGCCACTCTAGGACATTCACAGAGTTGTCCCTAAGCCACTCCTGTATTGTCTTGGCTGTTTTGCTTAGGATCGTTGTCATGTTAGAAAGTGAACCTTTGGCCCAGTCTGAGATCCTGAGCACTGTTGAACAGGTTTTCATTGAGGATATTCCTGTACTTTGCTCCATTCAGCTTTCCATCAACCCTGACAAGTCTCCCAGTCCCTACTGCTGAAAAACACCCCCAAAGCATGATGCTGCCACCACCAGGTGATGAGTGGTGCCTAGTTTCCTCCAGGCATAATGTTTAGAATTGAGGTCAAACCATTCAATCTTGGTTTCATCAAACCACAGAATCTTGTTCCTCATAGTCTGAGTGTCCTTCGGGTGCTTTTTTGCAAATTCCAAGCGGGCTTTCATGTGTTTTGCTGTGAGGAGAGGCTTCCGTCTAGCCACTCTGCCATAAAGCCCAGATCGGTGGAAAGCTGCAGTGATGGTTGTCCTTCTAGAACTCTTCCCGATGTCCACCTAGGATCTCTGGAGCTCGGTCACAGTGACCATCAGGTTCTTGGTCACCTGCTTGTCTTTATTTATTCATTTATTTTTATTATGGCTGCCCACTCCAAGAGATTTTACTTACCGGTAGTTTTGTTTCCCCCAGCCAAACACTTCTCACTTCCATATAAGAAACAAGCATGCATTTTTCCACACCCAGATTTACTTTTTTTGACAAACATTCCTTGTAGCAAACTACATGCAACTCAATATTAGCATTGGCACCATTTAAAACTTCTCTGACCATTCTCCAGCCAATATACAGGTAAATCTTGCTTTAGTCTTTTGCCATTTTTCCTATGGAATACAACTATCTGCCTCAGTGTATTAGTTCCCAGTCCATAATCCTTGTTGCATCATACTGCCTATCTATCTCTTGGTGCAAATGATTTGGGTTTTCATCCAACACAATACTATAAAATAAAAGTAAATTCATATCTCCAAGCAACATACATCCAACATCATTGGAAGCATTCCTTATTCATTTATCCATAAATAGACCAACAATAAGGGGGAAAATCACACATCCTTTATTTTCTCCCTGCTCAATATTGAATCATTAGTGAAGCTTCCGGTAGCGCTGCCGTGCCGAATGGCGGCGTTTCGAAGCCGCCCGATCCTGGGAAGCGTCAAAGCGCCCGGAGGCAGCGAAAATCAGCTGTTCCGTGGCGCTGGAGCTTCTTCCTTGGGAGAAGAGGGAGAGGCGAGCCTGCCTGGGTAGAGGTAGAGCTCCCCTGTGATTCTCCCAAGTAGTTTGGGGGATAACAGGGTGAGCCCCCTCGGAGCCCAGGCTTTCTCCGCTCTCAGGACGTTTTCGCTCCAAAAGGAGCGGAACCAGACGCGACAACTGCACCTGCTGCTTAGATGGGACTGTGAGTATTTTGTTCTTTGAGAAGCAGGCAGAGCAAAGCAGGAAGATCTGAATTTTTAAGTTGGATTATAACTTTAACTCAGCTTCATTATCTTCTTCAAGTTCCAAGTTTGAAATGGAGTAAAAATGGCGCTGGAATGTTTCTTTCCTGTTTGAAGTGAAAACTGTTATATTTTGCTATAATGCAAGAGATACAATTTGCAATTGACTTTACCCAGTATCGGATTTTGATTATTTGGAAGCCTGTTATCGAAGGTTAAGAACTTTGCGAGAATTTTTATTTTTTCTTCCCTTTTTCTTTTTTTTTTCCTTTTTCTTTCTTTTTTTTCTGAACTTTGAAAGAGGAAATCGAAACTTAAGAGATGGCTGCGAGACATGGGGGAGGGTTTCCACTCTCTAAACCTACAGTACAACCATCCTCCCCCCCACCTCCTGCATTTACACTGACAGATATTCAGCGAGTTGTGATGCAGTTTACACAAGTTTTGCAGCAGGAACTTGTTAACCAAAATAATCAGATGAGGGAAGATATAGTGCTCGCACTTCAGGGTCTGGCTGTACATATAGACCGCCTGGATGTTCGTGTGGATTCAGCTATGGAGTATGTGGAGAATTTGGAAAATAAAATCATTGATGCTGAACATAAGATTGACAGAGCAGAGGCTAAGATTGACAGAAGACGAGCTTACTATATTAGAATATAAGAATATGGAGTTTGCTTTGCGTATCAGAGGCCTCAAAGAGAATCCTAAAGAAGACTTGGAATGGGAAGTGGCACGAGCAGCGGCTCCTGTTTTGAAATGTGAACCTGAAGAATTACTTAAGGAAATGGATAAGACATTTAGGGTTAACTCCTGGATTGCTAGACAAAAAAATTTACCTAGAGATGTAGTGATTTATTTTTCCAGGAGATTGACCAGAAATTCTATTATCCAGGCTTTTTATCGGGAAAAATTTCAAATTGCAGGCCAAGATATTATGATTTTAAAGGAGATACCTCCAAAAATTCTTAGAAAACAGAAAGATTTTGCCTTTCTGTCTGATGAGCTTAAGAAGCGACAAATCCAGTTCAGATGGGAAATACCTATTGGAATTGTGGCAAATTATGCAGGGACCAGATACAGATTGGATACAATTTTAAAAGCAAAAGATTTTTATACTAAGGTCCTGAAAGCAGGCTTACCACCGTCTCCTCGAATCAAAAGAATAGAAGTAAGACAAGAAGACAAACAATTGAGTGAAGGGGCAATGTCATTGCCTCTTGAGGAGATGCGGCAGGCGGAGTCTACGGAGCAGAGTTTGGCATTAAAGAAAGACCCAAAAGAACAGAGGATGACAAGAGCTGCATATAAGCGTATGGAAAAAGAGCAAAAACAAAAGTCTCTAACTGGTCCAGTTATGCGAGATGTGGCTGTCTCAGAGCTTGTGGGGGGAGTACGTCCGAAGAGAGCAATAGCTGATTTTTAGGTCATGTTCCAAAGGCTCATGGTCATCAGAGATGGTGAAGTTCCTGACAAATTCACCACAGAAAAGAAAGAAAGTCTGAAACAACATAAAAATGACGTTGTTTGTTTATAAGAGACACATATTGTATTAAGTTCTTTTTATTGGATTATATGCTCCAAGTCAACAATAGTAAAAATTCTTTAAATTTTTACATTAGAGACTAATCGAACTGGATTATAAATTTGTTATTATGATGAGGGACTGGAATGGAGTTTTGGTGTCGTTTGAAGACAAGAAGGAATCCTCTAAAAACTTTTTTAATTTGAAATTGCCTAAAGTTTTTTTTGATTTGAAGGAAGATCTGGAATTATGGCGGTAAAGAAATAGGAGAGACAGACTTGTTTTTACAGAAAATATATGAAAGAATCTTTTGTTATAAATATGTATAGGTACCTTGATAGAAAAGGTTTGGGATGCTAGTCTTATTTTGAATCCATTGGATAATGGGGTATTATTGTAGATTGTGATGTTAAAGAAACTAATTTGAAGTTGAATACAAGATGCTCTAAATCAATAATAGCAAAAATTCTTTAAATTTTTACATCAGAGACTAATCGAACTGGATTAAAAACTTTTTTAGTTCGAAAGTGCTTAAAGCTTTTTTTGATTCGAAGGAAGATTTGTAATTATGGCGTGAAAGGAATATGAGAGATAGACTTGTTCTTACAGAAAACATATGAAAGAATTTTGTTATAAATATGCATAGGTACCTTGATAGAAAATATTTGGGATGCTAGTCTTATTCTGAATCCATTGGATAATGGGGTATTATTGTAGATTGTGATGTTAAAGAAACTAATTTGAATATAAAAAGGATAGTTTGTTTATTATAGAAGAATGGGTGTCTAAAGTTTAGAATCTTGCAGAGATGTCTAAGATTTTTTGTGTATTTGAAGGATCATTCACAGGAAAGATATATTTCAGTTTGGAGGAGATGGATAGATTATATTTAGAACAAATATGGGATTAAAAAGTTCCATTTAGCTTATGAGCAGATTTTAGTGGGATATTGTTATTGGTACTTTGATTGTAGTTATGTTAAAGGGGAGTTAAAGCACATTATGAATTTGGTTAAGTGTATACTTGCATAATTTTTATTTAGAATATGATTATTATAACTATAATCCTGTATTTAGCTCTGGGAAGTGGGGGGGGAAGTGGGTGGTTTTGGGGTGGGGGGGATTTGGGGGTAAAACTTTGTTTTTGTAAAACTTTTCAATAAAAAAAATATTGAATCATTAGTGAAGGAATCTATTTTTTTCTCCTGCATGCTTTGCTTTCATTATATAATGTTCTTGCCACTTTCAGCAACCAACTCGGGATTTGCATAAAATATATAGTTCAAAATGACTGAATTTATTATACACTTTTTCTAAATCAACAAATGTATAATAAATTACTTTTTTTTACATTTGTGTGGGTCTTAGTGACGAGCTGAAGAGCAAAAATCTGGTCCATACACACCGACTGGCATAAAGCTGCAGCAGCACTTCACAAATTTTGTTTATTGTCATTTTTCATTCACTTCTGGTTAAAATTCTGTCAATAATCTTCCAGACATATCTAACACCTTGTAGCTTTTGCACTCTCTCTTGCTACTTTTCCATTTGAAAGAATGCGGTCATCATTTCCCTATACAGTAAGGCACAGTTGAAGTCTTCAGACATATTTTAAACAAGTCACACCATCATTTCCTAGATGAACCCCATCTATATTTTAATATATCCATAGTTGAGCAAAACTGCCATATTTCAACATTTTCATAGCATTTATGACTTCCTTTTCATTTTTTTCTGGGATGCTTACATTGAGAACAGTTTCAATTCAATGTAATTTCAATTCCACAACATATCACCACTATTTTCACACAGATCTTTAAAATACCCCCCCCCAGTTTTCCCGCATTTAAGTTTCATCCTAAACCATTTCATCAGTTTTATTGTTAATTCAATTCTGTCTGCTAGAGTCTCCCTGCATAGCCAACCCTCTTTATCCACTTCCGAGACAGCTTCTAATCTGTATAGAAATTGTTCCTCATTTTCTTTTCCTATTTTAATGTCAACCTTTCCTTGCTCTCTTTGATTACATTTTTGTTATTTCTGTATATATATATATATATATATATATATATATATATATATATATATATATATATATATATATATATATATATATATATATATATATATATATATATATATATATATATATATATATATATATATATATATATATATATATATATATATATATATTTTACATGATACGTTTAATCAGTGTTGGAGGAAAAATTCTCATCTACAGCTTCTTTCACTTCCTGCACCAAGCTTCTTTTTTTTTTCAATTCACATTTTCTCATTTCATTTGAGAAATTGTAATTTCATGCCTGTTTTTACACTATTGAAAATAATATACATTTTCAGTATGATATATCCACCTCAAAATACAATGCAGTTTTAATTAGATTAGTTGAATAGGTAGGACTACAATCTAAATGTCATATACTGTATGTACAATTAAACATGGAACCAGTGCTATCTCTGAATAGACTTGTGAACATGCTGTTGAAATACCGTTCCCAAGGCATGGATATAAATTTTTCTCTAGGCATTCAGATCTTGCACTCAGGAACTAGCATCAAACAGTGAAAATAAGGTTTAGATAAGCTGCTTTTATTGCAGACAACAACAGAGATCAGCTATTGCAGGGTCTTGGAATTAAGTTGTATTTATATCCAAGCATGGGTTTAAATCCTACCTTTACTTCTTCCTTATTTGGTCATGGATTTTATTTAAATTCTGAACTTGGTTATAGAATGCGTGAGGTCTATCTAGTCTCAGTGACTTGCCAGCTTCAGCATTCTTACCTAAAGGTAAAGGTAAAGGTTCCCCCGCACATGCGTGCTAGTCGTTTCCAACTCTAGGGGCCGGTGCTCATCTCCGTTTCAAAGCCGAAGAGCCAGCGCTTGTCTGAGGACGTCTCCGTGGTCATGTGGCCGGCATGACTAGACGCCAAAGGCGCACGGAGCGCTGTTACCTTCCCACCGTAGTGGTCCCTATTTTTCTACTTGCATTTTTACGTGCTCTCGAACTGCTAGGTTGGCAGAAGCTGGGATGAGTAACAGGCGCTCACTCTGTTACATGGCACTCGGGATTCGACCTGCCAAAGTGCCGACCTTCTGATCGACAAGCTCAGCGTCCTAACCCACTTACCTACCTTGGTTAAAAAGGGAGTGTGAATAAGAAACATGTATTTCCTCTCCATTTCTTTAGAAATGTGCAATTTTGTGATGCTACTGATCCATTATAAAAAATACCGTACATATCTTATCTACGCGTTATTTATTAGTAGTAATAAATTACTAAAATAAATTATATCCACTGTACACTAGTATCAGAGTCTGCAAGGTACTTTCTTGCAATGATGTTGTAGCTTTTTATTGAAAAGTCTTTCTTGAAATTTTACACAGAACAAGTTATATAAATGGAATTCCTATTACAATTTAGGCAACTTACTATTAGAACATTGCTAGCCTTTTGGTTTCTATGTGTGTGAACTGATATTGATCCTATGAAAAATTGGTTATATTCCTGGCCACTGAAATGAGTAGGATTAAGAATCTTAAACTATAGAATCATGCAATTAAAGTAATAAATGATTCTATCTTTTGATAATAGGCATGTCAGCACATCCCAAGTCAGTATTTCATATGGAGAACATAGTCACTGTTAGGCAGGTGGAGAAAGAAGTCCCTGCATGTAACCATCTTATTGAATGCAGGAATTGCAAAAGTTATATCTTTGGTAATAAAACATAATGACCTATATTTTTGGAGGACATCCATCCTGTATGTCATTTCTTCCTATCACTGTGCAGTTGAGACAGATGGCATTATATCCACACATTTCTGTGATAGGGTTACAAATGGCTACATGTGATCCTTAATATTGGACCATAAGTTATAATTAATTGTTTAATCAATTCTTTGGAAGAAGCTATTGCTTTGCAATCAGATAAAATTATTTACCTTCTCCACCTGCATTAATTGCTTTCCAGAAAAAAAATTTTTTAATTCTGTATAAGAAATTCTAATATTAGAGAACTGTGTTTTTTTTTAACCTATCTCTGTTTGTTTTTTTTAAAGGTAGATGACTATCATGGCTGCAAGATACATGATCCTTATAATTGGCTTGAAGATCCTGACAGTGAACAAACAAAAGTAAGCATGAACAATAACTTTGGACATCTGGAAGTTCTACGTAAACCAAAGCAATGTGTGTTTTCTATATCAAAAGCCATTTCAAAAGGTATTCTAGTCCAATCACCTGCTCAAGCAGGAGACCCTATACCAGGGGTAGGCAACCTTGGCCCTTTTATGACTTAGTGGACTTCTAACTCCCAGAATTCCTGAGTCAGCATGGCTGGCTCAGGAATTCTGGGAGTTGAAGTCCACGAGTCATAAAAGAGCCAAGGTTGCCTACTCTAGTCCTATACCATTTCAGACAAATGGCTGTCCAGTCTCTTCTTAAAAACCTCCAGTGATAAAGCACCCACAACTTCTGGAGGCAAGCTGTTCCACTGGTTAATTTTTCTCACAGTTAGGAAGTTTCTCCTTAATTCTAGGTTGCTTCTCTCCTTGATTAAATCTCCAATTTATTGTATGAAGGACCTCCCCTGTCAGGAATTGAAGGTACACACTACTTGAAGACTGATAAAAGAAATGGGAAGAACAAGCTAAATAATACACTGTTTGAGTTTCTTACAAAACCCAGCCAATATGATCAGTGGAAAGAATGGCAGAAATAGAATCCAAAATATGCGGAAGTCACTAAATTGCCTAGTTGCTGGATGTGGTTCCTTTTCTTTTCCTTTCTAGTATTTGCTGAAATAACAAAAGAAGGAAGATTTCAATATTACACTTGCCTTTTCTTTCCCAGTTGGCTGCTTTTCATTAAAGAAGCACCAAGCAGTGTTTCTTTTCCCATATTCATGTCTAGTTTCACCTTTAAACTAGCATCCAGCACAACTTCATTTGTTACTAGGCCCTTTTAAACTCAGTGAGTCTTCTCAGTAAATATTCATAGGACTCTGCTTGGAAACTCCATTGGATGCAACAAAACTTACTTTGAAATGAATTAGGCTGTCCAAAAGTTAATACATGGTTTTGCTGTCGTCATCTTCTGTATTTTTTCCTCTATAAAGAACACCTGGGTGAGATGATGCACAAAGCTTTATATGTATACATCTCTTCACAAAACCAGTAATTAATTTTTGTATTAAAAGCACTCTACGTTGCAATTAAAGTGAATTAAATTTCTCTTCTTACACAAATATGCTTAACATAGGTCAAGTATGTTGCAGCTGTTAAAGTTCAATAAAAAAAGGTATAATAAAGCTATTTGAACTCATATTTGTATTATGTCCTGTTCCAGGTTAGACATAATGTATGCAGAGAGAAAAGTAGTTTGCAAGAAGCTTTACATAAGATTAAACAAATGCAAGCAGTGGTAGGCAGTTGGTGTGTACAAGTGCACACAGGATACAGAAAAAGCCCCCAATACCTGGAGAGTTTGCATGCAATTCCTTTCAAGTGGCCAGAATCAAATGCAGCAGGTGGAGGTATAATCAGGTTGTAATCCTAAGGTCTAAGTGCCATAGGAAAATTGGCAGATGACCCATGATCAGAACTGCAGAGTTTCAAGATATCAAAGGATTATAGTTTCAAGTGTAGAGCAGGGGTAGGCAACCTTGGCTCTTTTATGAGTCGTGGACTTCAACTCCCAGAATTCCTGAGCCAGCACAGCTCAGGAATTCTGGGAGTTGAAGTCCATGACTCATAAAAGAGCCAAGGTTGCCTACCCCTGGTATAGAGTCAAGAGGTAGGTGAGGCTTGTGGTGGGTCTTACGTACACATAGTCCTCACTTAATGATTGTAATTGGGACTGGAATTTTTTTACTGCTAAGTGATGCATTCAGTATATCTCCAACAGTGAGAAAGGCAGCATATAGATTTAATAAATAAATAAAGTGTGACATCACATGACCACCCTACTCAGCAACAGAAATTCCAGACTTTCAGTTGCTTTTCTTAAGTGAATCATCACAAATTCTTAGTTGAAGATATCACATAGACACCATTTGTGACCTCCTTCTGGTTTCCCATAAAGTTAGTTTGTTGGAACCCTGCAAAGACCACAGTTGGTGATTATGTGACTGTGGGATGCTGCATTGCTATAATTGTAACACGGACGCTCATGCGAACATTGCAACAGATGTAAGTATGAGGAGTACAAGTAGCTATCACTTGTTCAGCACCCTTGTCAGTTCGAAAGGTTGCTGAATGAGTGATTGTTAAGTGAGGACCACCCCTGGAGTCAACCCACTGAAGACTAGGAATGCTCTTGCATCATTGTTCTGCTCATTGCAGCACATGGCACGTTCACACCTGGGTGGATACCCAGCTCCTGTTCTCAATCCTCTGAGTGCAGGTGCAGCTGCTACTGATGGCTGCTAGTCATATCATACTCAGGTGCTTGCATGCTCACAACTTCCTTGGGCTAAACCTGTCTGGCACTGCCAAAGCAGGCTCTTTGGTGTCAGCATTTTCTGAGTCAGGGCTGGCTTCAACCTATTAAGTTACTAATACCACTTAACACTAATTTGCTCACTCTGGGTGTGTTGATCAGCACACCCAGAAAATATAAAAGTAAATATATAAATGTAAAAATACAACCTCTTTCAAATAAAAATATGCTTGGACTCCTTTCATTGAGTCCCTTGGTGTTTAAGAAAGTTGTATGGTGTGGCACTTGAAAAAGGAACAAAATGTAGAATTGTCAGTGAAAAATAATGGGATAGTTTTTGCAATGGTCTATTCATCTTACAGCAAAAAACAGTGCCACCTTATTTTTATGCTGGAAAAAAAGCATGATAGATAATGAGAAAACTGGGTAAGTTGTTCCTGTGTACAAAAAACTAGGTGCCCAATTTAGTTTGGGTATTTAGTTTGGATACTATTAGGCTTTATGACTAGTGGAGAATGTTTGCTTTTTGATAACCTGAAATACAGTCTTCCTCAAATAATGTATGAGTTGCATTCTATTCTAGTTTTGAAGTGAAATTATACACAATCGGCACATAAAATTTCTTTCGCTATTCAAATTGACGTATATGCTTGTCTAATTGGATATATTGTGTTACTTTTTCCTTAGGCATTTGTAGAAGCCCAAAATAAAATAACGGTGCCCTTCCTTGAACAATGTAGTGTCCGAGGGTTATTTAAAGAGCGAATGACTGAACTGTATGACTATCCCAAGTATAGTTGTCACTTCAAGAAAGGGAAAAGGTATGTCAAGACTATAGGTCAGCAACCAATTGATTTGATTCATAGTCAGAATTGTTGCTGTAATGCTGAGGATTGTGGTTGAAGTGACATATGTTCACTGAGTCTCAATACAGTAATACCGTGTTCCCCAAAAATAAGACCTGGTCTTTTTTT
This sequence comes from Vipera berus, assembly GCF_964194415.1. Lineage (NCBI taxonomy): Eukaryota > Metazoa > Chordata > Lepidosauria > Squamata > Viperidae > Vipera > Vipera berus. Next base: position 252,243,571 of record NC_138202.1, on the reverse strand, counting down.
TTGCCTCCAAAAGTGGCGCCAAGTCTTATTTTCGGGGGGGGGATGTCTTTTCTACTCACCGACAGCCCCGCTCAGCCGACCCACTTCTTCTGCAGCGTTCCCCAGCCAGCATATCGCAGTCAGAGAGAGGCCTTTCCAGAAGGCCTCTGCAGCTGAGAACTGAGCTATGGATTCAATTCATAGCTCTGTTGTTGGCTGCAGAGGCCTTCAGAAAAGGCCTCTGACTGTGAAATGCAGGCTGGGGGAGGCCACAGAAGAATTGGGCCGGCAAAGAGAGGCAGGCTGCAACGGTAAGTGGTTGCGGGGCGGGTGGGGCAGCCCCACCCCTCCATTCCCGCTCTAGCTTGATTTTTAGCTATGCGCCTTGCCCCAAAACTAGAGGTTGTTTTGGAGGTAGGGCTTATATTAGGCCCACCCCCAAAAATCAAGCCAGAGCTTATTTTCGGGATAGGTCTTACTTTCGGGAAAACACGGTAGTTATATCAATGGTGTGCTTGCTTTTGAAATTATTTACTGGGATAATGTTGGCATCTAGATTTGGCTGTATTTAAAATTAAGAACAGCATCACATGTGTCTTCTAGGTATTTTCACTTTTATAATTCTGGACTTCAGAACCAACGAGTATTATATGTGCAAGATTCTTTGGATACTGATGGCAGAGTGTTTCTTGATCCTAATAAGCTTTCAGATGATGGCACTGTGGCTTTACGAGGTTGGTATAACAGGTTTTCTGGAATGCTTCAATTGGGACATTTGTGAAAGTTCATCTCCTTTGAGTTACGAATAAAATTGTCACAAATCACAACACATACGTCTGTGGACATTCTCAAAAATGTAACTTCTGTGCATCTGAAGAACATCCAGCTTTGAGAACTTTTATCTGTTGCTTATGTATTAATGAAATAGTGTAGGTTTTAACTATGATTGTTAAGAATTCTGAGACTTGTATTACCAACACATCTGGAGAGACACCAACTTCGAAAAATTGAAACAGAACAATGATCTAAAAGAAAATATCACTCATACGATGTGTAAATAACTTGCAGGTTTTGCATTCAGTGAAGATGGTGAATATTTTGCATATGGCTTGAGTTCCAGTGGATCAGACTGGGTGACGATTAAATTTATGAAGGTGGACAGTGCTGAAGAACTTCCAGACATCTTGGAAATGGTAAAATTCAGTTGTATGGCTTGGACGCACGATGGCAAAGGCATGTTCTACAATTCCTACCCCAAAAGCGATGGCAAAAGTGATGGTGAGTGGCAGGCATTAAAATTTTTATTGGATTTGAGCTTCACCTTCAGCATCTGTGTTCTGTATCTCAGGGGTTCCCAAACCCCGGGCCACGGACTGGTACCGGTCCGTGGCTTGGTAGGAACCGGTCCGTGCAGCTAGAGGTGGGTGGCGGGTGAGTGAGCAAAGCTTCATAGGTATTTGCAACCACTCCCCAGTGCTAGCCTTAGCTCCACCTCAGATCATCAGACATTAGATTCTCATAGGAGGATGAATCCTTCTGTAAATTGCACATGTAAGGGATCTAGGTTACACACTCCCCCCCCATACACACAGTCTGTGGAAAAATTGTCTTCCATGAAACCAGTCCCTGGTGCCAAAACCTTTGGGGACCTCTGCTGTATCTAGTTCAAGACAAGTTTCTGAACTTTAGGGGTAACCTGCAGAGCCTGCTGCCTCCCTTCTTCCCTGGTCTGTCTTCTCTTCCAGTGCTTCCTTCCTTCCTTCCTTTCTTTCTTTCTTTCTTTCTTTATTTATTTATTTATTTATTTATTTATTTATTTATTTATTTATTTATTTATTTATTTATTTATTTATTTATTTTCTATACCGCCCTTCTCCCGAAGGACTCAGGGCGGTGTACAGGGCAATAAAAATACAATAAAAATACAATATACAAAAGTTAAAAAATAAGATTAAATAAAACTAGCCCATTACAATAAATAATTCAAAATTACTAATTAAAATACCCCAAACCCATTAGACCAGGCCGGCTTGTTCAAATAGGTAAGTTTTCAGATCACGGCGGAAAGAGCGTAGGTCAGGAGCCATCCGGAGCTCAACCAGTAATTGATTCCAAAGGGCTGGTGCACCCACAGAGAATGCTCTCCCCCTGGGGGCCGCCAGCCAGCACTCTCTGACCGGCGGCACCCTAAGGAGGCCCTCCCTGTGGGAGCGCACAGGATGAAGGGAAGTTGACGCCAGCAGCAGGTGCTCCCGTAAGTAATCCGGACCCATGCCATTTAGGGCTTTATAGGTCACCTATAAATCACCTTAGATTCCTTGGCTCCTGTGGTTTTTCATTCTGACTGAATATTTGCTAACACATTCCTGAAACCACTGAGGTTTTAAGTTACAACCAAAATGATGTTTCACTTCCCTAACAAGTAAATACATAAGTAAAAGAAATATGGCAACTCACCTTTAAGTCAAGCAAATAATGTGAAGATATTATACTTAGGTAGTGATATAATTATACAATGATGTAATTATTCTTGTAGACCACAGAAAAACTTTTGGCAAGTAGGGCTGGTATTTCTGGTAATTATTATGAATTACATACATTTGTTACCTTTCAAGTTAAACAGCTTTTACTCTGTAGGAGTTGCAAATTCTTATCACTGATCCTTTTGAAGGATAATTTGAATGCATGTAATCAAATATGCTGTTTCCCCCAGGGACTGAAACATCAACCAATTTGCACCAGAAACTATACTATCACGTCCTGGGAACTGACCAGTCGAAAGATGTTTTATGTGCCGAATTTCCTCATGAACCAAAATGGATGGGTGGAGTTGAGGTATGACGTAGTCTTTTAACAATTTATTTAGAATATTGGTAGATGATAAAGTAAAATAAACTGTGTTTAGAGACACAGCTATTGGGGGTCTGTTTCATCTTTCTCTTGTATTAGTCAAATATGATATGAATAATTCTTTGTTATAAGAGCTGGATGGGAGGTCATTAGTATATAGACCATTTTGATAGATTCTATATATTTTTCCTGCAACTGCCAAGCACCAGGATCTGGATAGTTCTTAAGAGCAATGCACTATCTATAGTCAACCCTCACAAAATTGTACATATTAACATTTTATTCTTGCTACATCCTAATGATGCAAGAATTCCTGGTGGCCTTAACCGACTCCTCAAATGTTTAGTGCAATACTATAGGTAAAATGAACTGTTAGTTTCAGAAGACTAATGTGAAGGCTTGGCCAAAAAAACTCTTTAAGAAGCTGACTTTATGACTTGGTTAAGAGGTCTGCATCAATTCCTTCAAAAATCACATTCAGTATTGAGAACAATCACAAACTTTATTTTATCAAGTTAGCATAATTCTTTTAGTATAATTATAGAATCTAGAGGTCCATTTTTTAAAAAAGTGAAATTGTGTTTTCTAATGAAGCTGTACAAAAGCATCTTATTGCAGCAACTGGATTGTAATGACTTTCCAGGAGAAGACAACCTCATAAATCCTTGATATTGTTGGACCGCAAGTTCCACCATGTCTTATTTTGCTAAATATATTAAATGTGATGTAATAACAGGAGCTTGCCCAGCAAGGTATATATTTATGTGAATGAATTAATAACTTTTGATTATGTATATCTGCAGCAGGTGGTTCCTATGCTTGCAGCCTTAACTGTTAATTAAAGGCACTTGCTTTGCCTTCTGTCAGATCTGATTATTTGTTCTATTCCTGACAAATTTTGACTACCAATATTGGAAAAATGATTGCTAATTCCACATAAGATGTGTGATGTTAAGCACACTCTTAAGACGTTTGAAAACCTTTGCATATTGTGTATAAGATGAGAATAAACGTTGAAATGGATGCCCATATTAATTGAAATAAATAAATTTGCCCCAAGAGCTCCTATTTTATTGGTTACGTTGAATAACACACTAGATGTAAAAGGGAAAACAAACAGAACTATGGATAAATATTATGAATTTAATAAGCATCAGGCTAGAAACCTGGAAACCATACATTTTAGTCCCATCTTGATCTAGTCATTTTGTCTTAGCCCTAGTGAGGGGGCAGTGGCAAACCACTTCTGGAAAACCCTGCCAAGAAAAATGTAGGGACTTGCCCAAGCAGTCTTGGAATCAGGCTCATTTGAAAAGAAGAGGGGGGGAAAATAACATTGCATTTCAGTAATCTCTCCTTCTTTCCAGTCTGTGCCTTTTAGATTCGCATGAAACGTAATGTTTTTTTATGTAAAATGAAAGCTTTAAAGCCATAGTTAGTTGTGAACATCATTGAATGACCCTGTGACTGTCACTGCTTTATGTATCAGCCAGGCCATATTTTGGCTTAACATGCTCCATGATGCTAACCATCATTCCTTAGCTTAGTTAGCCTAACTTCCAGGATTCTTATAGGATAGAAAGAGATTATGTTTAGGAAGAGCCACATTCATTGTCTTGATTTCCTTATAGGAAAGAATAAAATACCCAACACTTACCTTTTGTAATGCCTTTCTGTTTTAAAAAGTTTACAAAAAAGGGCAAAGATTCCTGAACAGCTATTGGCTTAGCAGCTGGGAGCACCAGAACAATCATGTTTAGCTTCAGAAGTTAAGCAGTCAGAAGTTGAATGGAGGACTACAGTATTGGAATTCCAAACGATCTGACTAGATTGGAAAATAGAAAAGAACATCCTGGAACAAGACTTTGTCAAACTATTTATGCTGCAGTCAACAAAACTATGATTAGGTGTTCATGAAGATCAGCCCAGCTGATCTTGACTTACATTTTTAACCGACCTTTTCCTCATCTATAGCAGTTCTAGCTAGAAGCAAGTGTATTTGATTGGAAATAGGAATGAGTTTGAGATACTTCCCAGAAGGTAGCGCTAGAAAATGATATGAATCAAGTGAAGGTGATTTTAAATGGACTTGTCTTATATATGCTATTGTTATAGAGAAAATCAACTTATTGGGCAAATATAATATATAAAATTGGAATAATTAGATTAGTCTATAAATATTTCTTCCTCTACCCTGGTCCCTTTTCAAGTAACTCAAGAAAAGCATCCAACTTTCAATGAGTGTGTTTTTCTTAGAAGTTTTTATTGTAAAACCCTTATTTCTTTATCTAGAAGCACTTATTGTAAAGCGCAAAGGAATAGCTTGGGTGGATCTTTCTTTTAAATACAGTAGCCCAAGACTGAGCTAATGTAATGAAATTATAAAACACTTACAAACAGTGGTGGTTGAAATCTCGAGGATGGCATTGTACAGTAACGATACGTTAGATTTTCATGAATGTTTTGAATTCTGAAGAGTAAAAACAGACAGACTGGTTATCTCCTCAGGCAGTCTTCCAGAAGAGGAAATAGAACAGTTGTGCTGGAACGTAAAACCTCACACATGCGTTCTTGGACCAGTTGAATTGTAACACTGTCAAGATAACAGGATGAATGAGAAATCACCCTAAAGAAGGCATGGAAACTAGACAGGATAGCAGCAGATAAAGGAGGTAGTCAGGATCAGTGGACCAAAATCCTTGGAAGGAAACCAAGTATTGGGAAAATTAAGACTTGAGGAAAACAAGATATGAAATATGTATTTTTAATATTTATAGGCTAACTCCATTTCACTCTCTGGGTAGAGAATAATTAAAACCAACATAATATTACATTTTTTAAAAAAACTAAATAACAGATCAAAATCCTCATTCTGGTCTTACGTTCCACTAAAGAACAATGGTCTTAAGCCCCTTTCAAAATGCCAGAAGACCAGGTGCCAAGTATATTTCTACGGGGAAGATGTTTCACAGAACAATGGCTGTGACAAAAAAAGTCCTGACTTCTGATCTACACTTAGGGCTGGAATTTTTAGCAAGCCCTCTTTAGATGATTGGATAAACCCAATCATATTTAGTAGGACTCTGCACACAGGGCTGTTTGTTTGGCACCTTAATTGTGGTATAGGCTTAAACAAAGAAAATGGGACAGTACTAAGCTTCCTTTGGTTGATCTCAAAACAATGGTAAGCAGGATTAGCTGTAGTTAGTATTTTGATGGAAAATCAATAGAAAAATCCCAGTGTCCTATTTTCCCTCAGTGTTTTTAATTTTAAAAAAATCTTATTTTCTAGAATAGGCCTAGTTTGGAAATTTGAATCTGTCTTGGAAGAAGGGGAAGAGCATTTTAATGAAAAGAACCCTGCAAATCAATAGAATAATTTTGTCTAACCTGGTGCCTCTTATGTACAGAACACTCAGCTCAGTGGTGGGATTCAACCAGTTCGCACCACTTCGGCAGAACCGGTAGCTAATTTTTTGTTGCCCAGGCCCAGAATGGACTTCCGGAAGCAGCATCCGCACAGAGAACCGGTGGTTCACATATCTGAATCCCACCACTGACTCAGCTGCTATCCTCTCTACCTGCATTTCAGAATATATAGAGAGCTGTACTTAGAAGGCATTGATATTGTGATGAGTTCATAGATCTCTGATCCCTAAATCTTGATTTGTCTCCCTCTTGATTCAGGATGATGGAATATCTTGAGGTTCGTTTTTGAGCCTATACCTTATCATCACAGATTTTGCAAAAGGACCCTATTTGCTAATTCCCTGTTTCTTTGCTTCCTCTTGGCATTCAGTGGTGCTTAAAAGTTTGTAAGCCCTTTTTTAATTTTAAATAATTCCGTATAAAAATGATGTAAAGCACAATCTCTTCTCTAAGAGAAGTTTATCTAAAACTAGATAAACTGACCAGAGTCACTCTGTGAGGGAGATGAGCCACTACTAAATATGATATGTTAAATAAATAAATAGAACCAAATGAGTTACAAATATTACATAATAAATAAATAAAACCCATTAAACAAATGAGTCATAAATGTTACATATATTCATTTATTTGCTGGGGGAAATGGTTTAAAACAAAGGGGCTCACAAACTTTTAAGCAACACTTAGACGTGTGTTGATGACAATAGAAAGGAACTTCATTAAAAATGTATCTGGGTTACGAATTTTATAACTTTGGCAGAATATATGTAGCAAGTTAGAAATAGGGAACCTTTTATTTTCCATTTAAAATTTGGCTCTGAAGACTGAAGGATGTTAAATAATGCCCTGGTATTACTGGTGGGGAAAGACTGAATATTTCAGCCTACTTTTGTTTTAACTCTTTTAAAAAAAAATAATAAAAAACAAACCCTGTGCAGTTGGAAATTAATACAGGTAGTCCTCGACTACCTGAGCCCCAAATTTCTATTGCTAAGCAGGATAGTTGTTGAATGAGTTTTGCCCCATTTTACAGTCTGTCTTGCCACAATCCTTAAGTAAAATTAGAAACATGGTTGTAATGTGAATCTGGCTTCCTCATTGACCTTGCTTGTCAGAAGGTCACAAGTGATGATCACATGACCCCGGGATTCTGCAATCGTCATAAATATGACCCCAGTTGCCAAGCGTCCAAATGGCCCATGTGACCAAGGGCATGCTGCAATGGTCATATATGTAAAAAATGGTTGTAAGCCACTTTTTTCAGTGCCATTGTAACTTCGAACAGTCACTAAATGAAAGGTGGTAAGTCAAGGACTACCTGTAATGTGCAGGAAACTTTTGGCAATGCATTCTTGGGAGGACTGCAAAAATGCATCCCATAAATGAAAGTTTTCCAAACCCCATAGGGGGAAGGGGGGAAATGCAAGAATGTGGGACAAATGCCGTTGCTTCTCACTTATTCAAATAAGTGAAGTGGAGGAGGGTATCTGCTAAAGCAGGGGTCCCCAACCCCCGATCCATGGACCAGTACCGGGCCGTGGCATGCCAGCAACCGGGCCGCACAAACGAGCAAAGCCCCATCCACAGGATGCAGGCAACACACAAAACCACACCTCCTCTGGTCCACAGAAAAGCCTCTCTCCACGTAACTGGTCCCTGGTGCCCAAAAGGTTGGGGACCTCTGTGCTAAAGCATGTGTGCATGTGGGCCAATAATGCTCATTCTTTCTTTATCTCACATGAAAAATATCTCCAGATGGGTTTTTCCACATAGAATCAACAATGTTTTCTCTTGATGCTCTTAAATTCCTTAGTACTCTCAAATGAATTGATGAAAAGTTGTCGTGGCGATAAAAAAACTTAATTGTCACTTGACCTATATTATACATTGTAGAATTATATTAAGAGGTGATTTGGGGAATCACATTAAGCAAACTGTTATCAACTCTTCCCCAGTCTAGCAGGGAACAATGAGGAATATGCTACAGGGACCCTTGAACAAAAGTGAAATGTTTCAAAGACCAATTTTGCTTTGATAAACTGAAGGCACTGTGAGCTTAGAATAAATATTCAGTATGAACAGAAAGTGAAGAAGAACTAAAGAGCCTCTTGTTGCAGGTGAAGAAGGAGAGTGCAAAACTTGGGTTGAAACTTAACATTAAGAAAACCAAGATCATGGCATCTGGCCCTCTCAATTCCTGGCAAATAGATGGGGAAGAAATGGAGGTAGTGACAGATTTTATTTTCCTGGGCTCCAAGATCACTGCAGATGGGGACTGTAGCCAAGAAATTAAAAGACGCTTGCTCCTCGGGAGGAAAGCGATGGCAAATCTAGACAGCACACTAAAAAGCAGAGACATCACCCTGTCAACAAAAGTGCGTATAGTCAAGGCTATGGTCTTCCCAGTTGCAATGTATGGCAGTGAAAGTTGGACCATAAGAAAGGCTGAGCGCCAAAGAATTGAGGCCTTTGAACTATGGTGCTGGAGAAGACTCCTGCGAGTCCCTTGGACTGCAAGGCGATCAAACCGGTCAGTCCTAGAGGAGATCAATCCTGACTGCTCTTTAGAAGGCCAGATCCTGAAGCTAAAACTCAAATACTTTGGCCACCTAATGAGAAGGAAGGACTCACTGGAGAAGAGCCTAATGCTGGGAAAGATTGGGCAATAGAAGAAGGGGACGACAGAGAATGAGGTGGCTGGATGGAGTCACTGAAGCAGTAGGCGTGAGCTTAAATGGACTCCAGAAGATGGTAGAGGACAGGAAGGCCTGGAGGAACGTTGTCCATAGGGTCGCGATGGGTCGGACACGACTTCGCAGCTAACAACAACAATGAACTTTACATTGTGGATATTAGATGCTTTCGGTGCTTTTAAAAATACTTGCGGAAGGATCCAAGTTCAGATTAGAAATTCTGGAGAGCCCAAGGCCACACAGGGACAGGAATGACATACTGCATATTATTAATAATAATAATAAAGTTGGAAGGGACCTTGGAGGTCATCTAGTCCAACCCACTACTCAGGCAGGAAACCCTATACCATATCAGACAAATGGCTGTCCAGTCTCTTCTTAAAAACTTCTAGTGTTGGAGCATTCACAGCTTCTGGAGGCAGGTTGTTCCACTGGTTAATTGTTCTAACTGTCAGGAAGTTTCTTCTTAGTTCTAGGTTGCTTCTCTCCTTGACTAGTTTCCATCCGTTGCTTCTTGTCTTGCTTTCAGGTCCTTTGGAGAATAGCTTGACTCCCAATCATATTAAGGTAAAGGTAAAGGTTCCCCCGCACATGTGTGCTAGTCGTTTCCGACTCTAGGGGCCGGTGCTCATCTCCGTTTCAAAGCCGAAGAGCCAGCGCTTGTCCGAGGACGTCTCCGTGGTCATGTGGCCGGCATGACTAGACGCCAAAGGCGCACGGAACGCTGTTACCTTCCCACCGTAGTGGTCCCTATTTTTCTACTTGCATTTTTACGTGCTTTCGAACTGCTAGGTTGGCAGAAGCTGGGACGAGTAACAGGCGCTCACTCTGTTACGCGGCACTCGGGATTCGACCCGCCAAACTGCCGACCTTCTGATCGACAAGCTCAGCGTCCTAACCCACTGAGCCACCGCGTCCCTCTAATCATATTACACATGTTTAATTTGTTGAAGAGATAGCAACTGAGTTCACACAGCACACCAACACAAATTCAGATAAACCACATTTTGGCTTAATGTCATGTGAACTCAGCCAGTCGATTTTGCTAGATTAGCTGAAATAATGGTCTTAGTGTATTTCTTCTAGCTCTCACTAGAGTCTATTTGCTACTTCGAGTCATATTTTATTCAGAGAGATAGAGTCTTATGTGGCATTGACTTCTGCAAATTAAATTGGATGTTGCCAGTTCTAATATCCATTCCCACTGCAAGTGACATTTGTTGTCAAGTATTTGTCCCAGGGCTCCAGTAAATATTGCAACCTTCTGACACAGAACGTTATCAAAGACAGGTATCGTGTTTTGACTTGTTCTTATGTCTGAAACTAGCTAGTGCTTCCAAGACCTTTTTGTTTATTATTATTATTTGCTGCTGGTATTTTTTTCTATTATTGACATTGCTTTAATTTTGGTGATGCTTAGGTATCTGATGACGGGCAATATGCTTTGCTTTCTATACGGGAGGGATGTGATCCAGTGAACCGATTGTGGTACTGTAAACTACTGAAGGAATCAAGTAATATAACAGGTAAGATCACTCCTTTTTACATTCGTCAAACCTTTGCTTAGTTGCTTGATTGCTTGAATCAGTACAAATGTAACTGACCTATAGCAACCAATTATTACATTGCAAATCAGCATTCAAGACATATTAATAACTAGAAAAACATCTTAATAACATAATTATATCTTCGTCCTTTATGTAGTAGGAATTAGAAGTAATAGACAAAGTCCATTTGCTGTTTCACTCATCCATAATGCCAATGTTATGTACTGTATGCAAAAGATCCCTTTCGCATTGAATGGACAATCAGATCTAACCTCTTCCTCCCTTCAGTCTATTAATTTGGGTTTCCTGTACAGGTAGGCCTGAACTTAGCACCGCAACTGAGCCCAAAATTTATGTTGCTAAGTGAGAAATTTGTTAAGTGAGTTTTGCCCCATTTTACAACTTTTCTTGCCACATTTGTTAAGTGAATCACTGCAGTTCTTAAATTAGCAACATGGTTGTTAAGTAAATCTGGCTTCCCCATTGACTTTGCTCATCAGAAAGTTGCAAATGGGGATCATGTGACCCCCTCCTGGGCACTGCAACTGTCATAAATGTGAGTCAGTTGTCAAGTATCCAGATGCAAATCACATGTCCATGGGGATGCTGCAACGGTCATAAGTGTGAAAATGGGCCACAAGTCACTTTTTTCACTGCCGTTGTAATTTTGAGCAGTCACTAAATGCATTGTTGTAAATTGAGGACTATGGTCAAAATTTAAGAAACAGTTTATCTCTCATTTCTTTTCCTTTTTTTAACCAGTAATAAGCTATGTTCTTGAAAATGGGATAGCAGTGGAAAATTTCTTTTGTTATACATGTCCCACCAAATCAAGACTGATGTGATGCCCGGCATTGTGAAAGAAAAAAAAATGTTCTTAGTTGACTACAACTGTGTAGGAAAATCCACACATCTACAATCATAATGCTTTCAAATGAGTTATGATTCCAAAATTGAATTTTAATCTGGATTTAAAAGATAAAAATACTATATTTACTTTCTCGTCATAGAAATTACCTGTTGTCTATTCATGGTGGTAGCATATAGAAAAAGCCTTTTCCCCTGATGACCTTCAAATATCTGTTGGAATGCAGCTTCCTTTTTCAGGCAGCATGTTGGCTGGAGATAATGGAAGAATTGCTTCGTAATTATTATTGCACTGTACTCTGCCATTTCATCTTGAGAACTTAGTTACATTCTTTGTCGAACTGATAAAACCACATGGCGACAAGTGCAGACTAATATTGAAAAGATAGACACAGTCCGTTGGTGTATGATGTTGGTGTATAATGTATGATATATGACCATCGAGCCTTAATTACATACTAGCAGTTTGGGAAGATTAATTTGCTTTCATTCCGAGTATAGTACCAACCTTAACAAATAAACTTCACAAGGGAAACAAGTGGGAAGAGGATGTAGCATAATATTCTTGTCACTTCTCAAGCTGTCTGTTTTTGAAATAGGGCTTTAAAACTCAGGCTAAACATAAGGTTCATTTCTACGTGTCATGCATTTGATTGCTTGCTAGGAAAACAGGCTCTCAAGTTTTAATTTATTTGTCCTCTTTACAGTCTTTTCCGTCTGGTGTGAAGCTGTATTCTCAAGATTCTGAAAATCTTAGTCTTGCCTGTTGTGCATGCAAACTTTGTAGGGTATCTCTTTTTTTCTTCTGGTTTTTTTTTCAAATTAAAAGAGTATAATCTTAATAGGAAGTCATGTGGCTTGGTGGACTGTGGCGAAGGAGTAGAACAGCTTAGTCATCTTTTTGTAATATTTGAATAAAAAAAATCATAGAATAAGCTATATTATAATGTTAGTCCTTAAATTGTGGAGGTTTATAGTATCATTAAAAGGGACGCGGTGGCTCAGTGGGTTAGGACGCTGAGCTTGTCGATCAGAAGGTCGGCAGTTTGGTGGGTCGAATCCCGAGTGCCGCGTAACAGAGTGAGCGCCTGTTACTCGTCCCAGCTTCTGCCAACCTAGCAGTTCGAAAGCACGTAAAAATGCAAGTAGAAAAATAGGGACCACTACAGTGGGAAGGTAACAGCGTTCCGTGCGCCTTTGGCGTCTAGTCATGCCGGCCACATGACCACGGAGATGTCCTCGGACAAGCGCTGGCTCTTCGGCTTTGAAACGGAGATGAGCACCGGCCCCTAGAGTCGGAAACGACTAGCACGCATGTGCAGGGGAACCTTTACCTTTATAGTATCATTAGATACTAAAATGCAACAAAGGATAATATCAAAATATTTGGTGCATTAATGAAGTAAAATAGCTATAATGGTTTATTCATCAGGTTCCAACGAATATTTAGTGCTGCTGTGCAGAATCTAGTTACGTGCACTAAGACTATGATCTGTTCGTCTCTAAGCAGCCACTGAAGATAAAAATGCTGTCGGAACGCCCAGGATAGCTATTAATTGTCAGAAGAGCTCTTAAAGCAAAATTAATAACTTACAGTATATAATTTATGACTTATATTTATATAACTTAATAACTTATATTTTACAAAGTAATTGCACGTTACTAATCTTAGTCTTCCATGGCAATAAATGTCTTTCAAAACCTATCATTTGGACTAAAGAAGATTTTCTTAGGACATTATTTCAAAAAAAATTATATCAGTTGAAGTAAAAAGCCTGACAGGTGATACAGGGAGTGTTTGGGGGCATATTGGTGCCCATATTGCTGCCTGTAAAGTATATCAAACAGCATCTGCTCAAGTTTTTAAAAAGTGGATATCAAGGAGAAGGGGTTGGCTGTATCAGCAGGAGCGTGGAATAATATAGTTGCGCAAATAAAAGAGAAGAGAACTGGAAGGGACCTTGGAGGTCTTCTAGTCCAGTCCCCTGCTGAAGCAGGAGAACCTATACCATCTCAGACAGGTGATTGTCTAGTCTCTTCTTAAAAATTTCCAGTGATGGAGCACCCACAATTTCTGGGGGTAAGCTGTTCCACTCATTGATTGTCCTAACTGTCAGGAAGTTTCTCCTTAATTTCAGGTTGCTTCCTCCTTGATCAGTTTCCAACCATTGTTTCTCGTCCTTCCCTCTGGTGCTCTGGTGAACAACCTGGCCCCCTCTGCCTTGTGGCAGCCCCTCAGATACTGAAACACTGCTATCATGTCTCCCCTGTTTCTTTTTTTTCTTTTAGACTAGCCAAACCCAAGTCCCGCAGCCATTCTTCCTATCTTTTAGCCTCCCGGCCTTTGATCATCTTAGTTGCTTTTCTCTGAATTTTTTCCAAACTCTCAACCTCTTTTTTTGTGACATGGTGACCAAAATTGGCTGCAGTATTCCAGGTGTGGTCTTACTAGGGCTTTACAAAGTGGTACTAGTACTTTGTGTGATCTTGATTCTATGCCAGGATTGTATTAGCTGTTTTGTCTGCTGCTGCACACTGCTGGCTCATAGTCAAGTGATCATCCACTAGGACTTCAAGGTCCTCTCACAGTTACTGTTTTAGGCATTCTGTAAATGCCCCTTTTCTACTTCCTCTGAACAAATCTGATTGCTGTATCATAACTGTTTTTTATGATATATTTTTAATAATACTTGCCTTCCTAGATTGGCAATTTCTACACCTTTGTGTTCATGTTGTATGTTGGGTAATACAATACAAGCTGTTTCCCCTCTTGTTATCCTTCCAGTGAATGCTCATTCCATTTAATTGCTGACAGTGTCTTGGATTTCTGTTCAGTCTCTACTGACACACTGATAGTGTCTTGGGTTTCTTTATCATTACATTGAAACAGAAGTATTTTGGCAAATTTCAATGATACCTGGGAAACAATTTCTGCTGTCTAATAATGCTTAATTCTGTGAAAGATTGTCCTTCTCTTTCTCCAAGATTCCCTATTGTGTTCCTTTTTGCTTAGCAGAAGCAAAAATATGTAAGGCCTATATATTCTAGTACACAAGTTCCAGCATTTTTGACCACCTACTTAACTCAAATAGAGAAGCAACCTAGAACTAAGGAGAAATTTCTTGTCACTGAGAACAATTAACCAGAACAGTTTGCCACCAGAAATTGTGGGAGTTTTAAAGAAGAGACTGGTCAGCTAATCATCTGAAATGCTATAGGGTCTCTTGGCCTGGGTGGCAGGTTGGATTGAAGGACCTCTGGATTCCTTCCAACTCTATTGTTCTGTTCTGTTATTGTTTTATTCTTTCTGTGATCATCTGTATCCATTCCATCAAGCCTAATGAAAGTCCAAAATGGTATAGGATCTCCTGCCATGGCTAGCACGCATGTGCGGGGGAACCTTTACCTTTACCTTTAACTTGCGGAAGTTTCACCACTAGGCCGTCAAGTTGCTCAATATATATTCAATATATAGGTTGAATAAATAAGGGAAGCCTTTACAGCTTTATCTTACTGCTTTGCCAGCCTGGAACCAGGCTCTTTCGCCATTTTCTGCCCATACTTTAGCTTCCTGGCTTGCATATAGGCTTCTCATGAGCACAGTTAGATGTTCTGGGTTTTCCCTTTTTTTAAGCACATGCCACAATTTATTGTGATGACAATCACAAGCCTTTCCATAATCAGAGAAGCTTTTTTCATATTCTGTGATTTTCTGAATTAGCAGTGTGCATCAGAAATAACGTCTCCTGTTCCTCAGTTTTTCTAAAGCCAACTTGAACATCTTGCATATTTTTTTCTATGTAGGGCTCCCATCTGTGTTGGATGATCTTAAGCATTATTTTGCTGGCATGTGAAATTAAGGTTATTGTACAATAACTCTGTCTTAAATCTCCTTTTTTTGTATTGGAATGTAGATTGACCTCTTCCAATCTGTTTGCTACTGTGTTATTTTCCAGATTTGCTGGCATAGCTTAGTTAGACTTTTTACTAAAGATTTTTTTTCTATAGCTTCCAATACTTCTGTAGGTTTTCCATCTAATTTCATCTTCTAGAACAGGGCTTTGCAACCTTTTCACCCATTGTACCACTTTTAGGATATGGCAATATCCAAGTACCACCAGTCACCTAACAAGGTGTCAAAAACTTGATGACAAAAAAAGGAAAAAAGTGATAAAGTATGAAGTCATCAAGTTTTTGACACCTTGCTAGGCAAATGCTGGTACTCGTATATTTTAGGATATTGCCATATCCTAAAAGTGGTACAACTTACAACAGTTCGCTTAGTGACTGTTGTAAGCACCAGGATCAGCGCCAGGCTCCAGCTGATCAGCGATTCTGCGGGGATCAGCAGAAGTGCCAGGATCAGCTGGAGCCCGGTGCTGATCCTGGCGCTTCTGCTGAACCCTGTCAGCCCTGCAGTTCCAGTCATCTCTCACTCAGGCTTGTACGATGCTGCCGCCACTTCAGCTCATTCCCCTCCCCTGCTACCACTTCTCTAAGACGGTCACGTACCACCTGCCAGGTGCCAGTGTACCACCGGTGGTACACGTACCACTGGTTGAAAAGCCCTGTTCTAGAACTAAGTACGAACTTCTTCTAAGTAAGGCTCTAAGATGTTAGATGTTGACATCTCTACTATACAGTGTTTCAGTGTATTCCTTCCTTCCTTGATCAGTCACTAACACTCTTTGGCATCTTTTAGCATACCAGTTCAAAGTTAGAACTTTCTGAGTTCAGTATGATAAACAGGGAGAAGAATATGAAGATTTCTTAATCTTCCCAAGTACAAACAGTTTTAGGGCATATTATGATAACTTTCAAATTGAAACACAAGATTTTAACAAAACTGGGATTGGACTAGGCCTCTAGGAGTTTTTCGAACAATTTTCACTGTATGAATGCTTTTGAAATAGCTCTACCATTATAGTGCAATCCATTATTTTCACATTGCTGTTGCTTTAATTGAATGGCCTGATCATTACAATGTACTGTATTTCACTTCAAATATTTCAGGCTGTCTACATAAGGACATTCTACTTCATCAGTCTAGTAATTTATCTAGGCCAGGATTTTGTTTCTAAAGAGGCTAGTTAGTCAAAAGCCAATATAAAACGAAGATCATTGGATCAGATGATTGTCCCATCTAGTCCAGTATTTTACTTACACAGAGGTTAATCTTTTCCGGAAAGAAAGGATGTGGAAAATATGGACAGGAGAGGGATGATATCCTATAAAAAATTTTCCTTAACAATTGGCCTGCAGTGATATTGCTGTATTCTTCATGAACTTGTCCTCTGTAAAGCCTGTCCAAGATTGTCATAGTCATGGCATCTAATGCGACTGACTTCCCTAGTTTAGCAGTATGCTATGTGAGGGAATACCTTTAAATGTTCTGAATCTTACGTTGTTCAGCTACTTTAAATTATGTTGGAATTAACATTGGAAGAGACAACAGAAATGGTGACATACGAAGCCATTGCTTGAGACAATGAATTATTTCAATTAGCAAACTTTAGTACGATTCTAAAGAAGCAAATAAAACGTACTGATATAAGACATGTTGGAAATCTATCTGCAGCCAAATTACTGCAGATGTAAATTGGAATTGTACTATGGGCTGCACTGGAAGAGTTTGCTAATGTACATAAATAATAATTCTTGAGTGTAGAAGAATGAAGGAAATAATAAACAAGCATATAGTCATTTCTGCTTCACAACATCATTATTTGGATGATTATCTGAGTGCGATCATAATTCTGCAGTTTAAACAGTGGCTTTCTCATCCAAGCAGTTTGAAACAGTTAAGAAATTTGCTGTCATGCATGTCTTGATGAGTTTTGTAAAAGGCTGATTGACAGTTTTAAATGGATTGTTACTTTGACATATTTGCATGTATTTGTACTGATTTACATGTGCCATATTTATTAATTTGCAGTGGAGTATTAGAAAGTGATGAATGGTTGAGTTTTGCTGGGCTCATTCTATCTTTCATACTTGTTTAGGCTTGTGTATATCTGGCTGATTGTAATATTTGCCACACAAGTGAATGATGTAGTGTAATTTTGTAGATATTTGAGTAAATGTAAATGTATTTTACAGTATGAGCATTTGTGTTAACTAGAACGTTCATAGATTTCAATAGTTTTGGGTACAGAAGGAAAAAAATGTCTACATCAGTGTTTTTTAAACCTTGTGTTCCCAGGACCTTTCTCCATTTTTAATGCTGCAACAGTCATAAGTGTAACTTTTTTCAATGCCATTGTAACTGCAAACAATCACTAAACAAATGGCTATAACTGGAAGGTTACCTGTATTATATGCTCTCAGTCTTATTCCCTGAATAGTTTATAGTTGTGCTTCTAGAACTTTGAGAATTAAAAATACATTTTGTGAATTGCAAGGAATGGGCAAAATAGAATTTGAGGTTGAAATGTGTACCTTTTCAGATTACTGAAATACAAGGCAGCTTGAGGGCAGTCTTTCCTTGGAGAAATTTGCATGGGTATCTCTGGACATCTCTACCATGTTAATGCCAAGAAAAGTTCTTTATATTTTTCTCTTGAGTTCTCATTTTTTTATTACTGCCTTGCTACATTTACTGATTCATTTAACAGATATTTTAATTGATTTATTATGTTTCTCCATCAACTTAGTGTTTTTTATCAGTAGTACTGGAGCCAGTTGGGCATATTTTAGAATTTTTTTAAAATCAATCCTCTGATACCTGTCTCTCTCTCTCAAAAAAAAAACACCACAAGTCAATTGTTCTCCTGTGGTTCCCAAGATTAACTTTAGCTTTATTTTAGCTACTTGATTTAGCTTCTTTATATTTTAACTGATGATTATATTTTGACATGCTATTTTATTCTGTTATATGAAGCTAGTTTTTTAGGCAAATATGAGGAATTTTAAATTGAAATGCAGAACCTTAGTCCTTTAAAAAAATTAGCTTGAGCTGTTTAATTTCTATTTTATTAGGAAATCTCTTAATGTCAGTCATAAAATTATATATGTTGAATCTTGCATATATTTGAGGGACGCGGTGGCTCAGTGGGTTAGGACGCTGAGCTTGTCGATCTGAAGGTCAGCAGTTTGGCGGGTTGAATCCCGAGTGCCGCGTAACAGAGTGAGCGCCTGTTACTCGGCCCAGCTTCTGCCAACCTAGCAGTTAGAAAGCACGTAAAAATGCAAGTAGAAAAATAGGGACCACTACGGTGGGAAGGTAACAACGTTCCGTGCGCCTTTGGCGTCTAGTCATGCCGGCCACATGACCACGGAGATGTCCTCGGACAAATGCTGGCTCTTTGGCTTTGAAACGGAGATGAGCACCGGCCCCTAGAGTCGGAAACGACTAGCACGCATCTGCGGGGGAACCTTTACCTTTATTCTTATCTCTTGTATAGGAGAATATGTATATATCTTGACAGTAGTTTCTTAGGATTAAAATGCTGATAGGTAATATTTTTGTTAGCATTACAATAAAATTTATAGTTAATTATAGAAAAATGTGAGTCTGAAAGAAAACCCTTTCTTAGAAACATTCATATCTCTTACAAAACCAGTTTTTAATTCAGAAACAAATGTATATTTTATCCTAATGCAAACTATATCTCTTTTTATATTTACTGTCCAAATGAACAAACTCTGCATTGTAGTGATAAAACATTTTAAAATTCATAACAAACACTGGTTCCGGCTGGTATAATTTTGATCATTAAATCTTAAGTTGTGGTGTAGGTTGAGATCCTAAACCCATTTATAAGAAACAGATAATACTACACCTGGTAAATAAACATAATGTCTAGTCTAGGGAGAAGAAGGACTAGGAGTGACATGACAGCAGTGTTCCAATATTTGAGGGGCTGCCACAAGACGAGGGGGTCAAACTCTTTTCCAAAGCAACAGAAGGCAAGACAAAAAACAATGGATGGAAATTAATCAAGGAGAGAAGCAACCTAGAACTAAAGAGAAACTTCCTAACAATGAGAACAATTAGTGGAACGACTTGCCTTCAAAAGTTGTGTGTGCTCTGTCATTGCAGACTTTTAAGAAGAGACTGGACAGCCGCTTATCTGAAATGGTTTAGGGCCTCCATCTTGAGCAGGGAGTTGGTCTAAAAGACCTCTGTCTGTTATTCTATTAAATTCTGTTCAATAATACTATGGTGCACCACATTAATTTTTATTATATTATATTTTGCTGCAGATTTTGAGGTATAATTGAATTGCATATCATTGATTTTTAGCTGGTAGAGAAAAGGGAAACATAGTTGTGCTTCAAGAACAGTGAAATAGGCATATCCATTATGAACTGGGATTTCCTAAACAACTTAAGTTAGAAGAGCAGAAGGTTTTCCTGGCACAACAAAATTATTTTCCAGAAATGCAAGCTAACTTGTACTCGTGGAAGTCCTGCTCAAATAATTAACTGAAAAGAATTGTAGTTATTCATCCTACTAGCTATTAAGGATGTCCAGGATATCAACAGATATCAAAATATTAGCTAAACTGCTAATTAACTGCCCAACATTACAGTTCAAGGAATCAGAGACATTTTAAGTGGGATTGAAGAAATAAAATTTCTCAATAATATTTAAAGCCTCCGATAGACCCCAAAACAGTTCTACAAACTGTGATTTGATATTCATTTTGGGAGTAAGAAGTATTGATCATAATGGGGCTTACCCTATATAAATCTGTATATAGGTGTATGACTTGAAGATTTGCTGTAACCTTCTTAAAAAATTGAATTGAAAGAAAACCTGCCTATCCAGAGTGGCATGTCTTTTGAAACAATGAGAGGTTCTTCTCTTGACCATAATGGAAATAAAACTTCTAAAATGCTCTGATGTTATTAATATATTAAACTACTCTGATAAAAAAAATATGGCCATATGGAATCCTGATTTTGTAATCAGTAAAATTTTCATAATTCAATTTTATCTTTTCTCAGGAGTAACTTGTAGTTATGGCACTTGTAAATAACTTCATATAGAGTGTAAAAGACATTTTATAATTTACCAGCATTGCATATTTCTCTTAGAGTAAATTTCTTTATTATCTTAATATAGGTCTTTTGCAATGGGTGAAACTGATAGACAACTTTGATGCAGAATATGAGTATGTCACCAATGAGGGAACAATATTCACCTTCAAGACAAACCGACATGCTCCAAACTATCGATTAATTAACATTGATTTTACTGAACCTGAGGAATCCAAATGGAAAGTGCTTATCCCTGAGCATGAAAAAGATGTTCTAGGTAAGATTATTTAAATTATATATTTCAGCAACAACAATAGAATATAATCTGTGATAACAGAAGATAGCACTATTGTGATAACTGTGGAGAGCTATACATTATTCATATTAATTAAAGCAAAGCCTCTGAACTTAAGAAACTTTTGAGAGGCAAATATCATAATTGTGCATTTACATTTTTATGAAGCTGTGATTGCTATATGACTCACAAATGAGTAATACACAATGATAGTATTCTCCCTCCTGATTGTTTTTATCAAGAATATCTGAGGCAGTTTGAGGGATGTAATGGTTTTAAAATTTATCCTTGCAATGTTCAGGAAGATCTATCTGAAGAAATATATTCTAAACATGATGATAGGTATTTATCATGATACATATTGATCTTTTTTAACTTAGAAGTTAACTCTTCTAAATACAATGGGACATTGTCCATTCAGATATTTTTAAACATTATATGTTAAACATATACTGTCGCCATGTACTAGCATCATTAACAAAATGATATAATTTCAAAATTAATCATAATAATAAACATTTGATCGTATTTGAGAAATTATCTTGATATTAAAAGGCCAACCTGCTATTGTGTCACGATACTTTAATCCATTTAGTCATTTCCAAAATTTGATTTGAGAAGGTATAATTATAGCTGAAAGCAGTTAATAATGTATTGCAGTCAAGTGAATTTTTGATTCTGCCTGATATAACAATGACATAGTAATGAAATGCTTTATACAAAATCAAGATATAAGACAGAAAGGTTAAATGATCACTTAGCATAAGTGACTCATTGCTCTGGTAACAAAAATGGGTTTACGCTCAAATTCCTGATAATATTAAAATTCACAATTACTGTTCTTAATCCAGCATAAACTCTGGAAGTGGTTAGCCCATAAAGGATTGTACTAAACCCCCTATATTACATCCTACCTTGCTCCAAAATATTCCAAAACAGGATAGGTAAGAGGTCTTCACTGTGAGTCCAAAGTATTAAATATGGGACTTTCTTCCTTAAAAAAAGGGGTCTGAGACTGATAGAAGTTGTATTTTGCTACGGTCATGTGGCCACTTTTCCATTGCAGGTATTGGTATATCTGTGATTGTGTTCTTGGTGTTTACTGGACTTGTTTTGTTCGGTTTTTTTTCTTATTCCTGCAAAATTGTTGCTGCCAGGCTAGATAATAAAATATACACAATAATGGTGCTGCCTAGCCTGGCAACAAAATGTCTGCAGGAAGACAACCAAGCCTAGAACACAGAAAAATAGACAACAATTCAACCCTGAGTTACATACATTTTCTATTATTGGCATCTGTGATTTCCTGGATTTTATGAGATACAGTCCCTATCTCATTCTTTATCCTTGGGTACGTAAGGATGTTTTGGAAGTGCCTTCCAAATGTCTTCTGTGAATCAGTCCTGTATAAAAGTTAATTTGCTGTTAAGTCCACCTTCCTTCTTTGTATACTATTGGCTGCTCAACAGGCATCATATCAGCAATCAAGAAAGACTTAGTGCGACTTCCGGTGGCTCCGCGGCGACGGAGGGAGCCTTCCCGGGCTGCCCGCGGCTCAGCTGTTGTTTTTTTTCGCCCGAAACAGCGCCGATCAGCTGTTCGGGCGAATCCGAAGCCCCCTCCTCGGGAGAAGAGGAGGGGGCGAGCCCCCAGGTAGGGGTAGAGTTCTCCAGGGCCGCCTGAGCTTATGGCTTGGGCGGCTGAAGGATTGAACTCCCCCGTAGCCTGGGCTGCTCCCAGCTGGCCGTCGCCTCTGCTCCTGATTCTTGGAGCAGAGCCAGCCGTCTGCGACCACCCCTGCCTGAAGGAATGACTATGATTTAAAGGAGCAGGCAGAGCGATACAAGAGGAAATGGTAAAGAGGATTACTATGTTTTACTCTCCAGCTTGATGGACTTTTTTGGATTACAAATTTGAAGTGAAAGTGCGTCATATTTGGTAAAAGATGGCGGCTAAACCACCCCCTAAAACTCTTCGGAGTGCTGGAACTTCTCCTGTGCAACAATCATTATTGCAGGCGCTGCATCCTCCTGATGTATTGACATCAAAGGACTTACAAGATGCTCTTGAAAAACATACCCAGGTAATTTTGGAATCAATTAATATTAGATTTGCACAGATGGAGGAGAAATTGGAGAAATTGGAGGAGAGAATGGAGGAGAGGATGGAACAGAAGCTCAAAGCGATGAGGGTAGACATCTTGACTTCAGTGTGTAAAGTGGCTCGGTGTGTGGAAGAATTGGAGGAAAGACTTGAAGACTTGACTCAAAAGAATGCTATATTAGAAGCAAAAGTATTGGAGAATGAAAATAAAATGGAAAAGGAACTGTGTCTTGCTGAATATTTCCAGATGCAGTTTGCCATTAGAATTAGAGGCTTAAAGGAGAATACTAAGGAAGATCTAAAGCAGCTGGTTTCTGAGGCTTTTGAAATAGTGTTGAAACAGCCAGCATCTGAAATAAAAGGAGGCATGGACAAAGTGTTTCGTGTGAATTCATGGATTGCCAGACAGAGGAAGTTGCCTAGAGATGTGGTGGTATATTTTGCAAAAAGGGAAATTAGAGATGAAGTTATACAAGCTGCTTATGATACTAAAGTTATGATTGCTAATCAAGAAGTTTTGGTCTTAAAAGAAATTCCTCCAAAGATTCTAAGGAGAAGGAAGGATTTTACATTTCTTGTGCAAGAGCTCAAGCAACGAGATATAAGGTTCAGATGGGAGATCCCAGTGGGGTTGATGGTGACGCACGAAGGTAAAAAGTACCGTTTGGTTACTGTGATGCAAGCGCGTGATTTCTACAATAATGTTTTAAATGCAACGCCATTAACACTTTTGGAAGCTGGAAAGGGATCTGGAGAAGGAGTGCATCAAGAGGCCGAAGATGGTCAGATAGAAGACAACGGTGTTGGAGGAGATCAAGATACAACCTCGTTGGATGAATCTATAAAACAGAGGGTGACGCGTGCTGCTGCAAAACGATCTAAGAAGAGAAAGTAGCAGGAATCGCAGAAGTCTTTGGAATTTTTACGATATAGTCAAGTAGTCAAGTAGGGGAGGGGGGAAAAGATTTGGGTGTAGACGCAATATATTTCTATATTTGGTGGTTTTGTGGAGAGGGTGAGCTTTTTTGGATTAAAGTTCAAGTTTTGTTTGCAATTTTTTTTTTTTTTTTTCCTTTTTTGTTGTGTTTGGAATAATTATAGATGTGGTACGGGAAGAGGACCGGTCGATTACAGAAGAGTTGACTTTAAAGTTTTTTGATTTGGGATCCTTGGTTAATTTGGAAAACTATTTGTAAGAATGTTATATCATGGAATGGATAAAATGGATGGAGTTTATTTAGGATAAGTATAGGGTTGAGAAGGGTTTTTTTTTTTTCTTTTTCCTTTTTTTTTTGTTTTTAATATATGTTTAATACTATTAAGGTTTGTTCCATTCTATATAAGCTAGAGAGTGTCCTTTTCTTATTCTAGTTTTTTTTTTTTATATATATATGTTTAATATTGTTAAGGTTTGTTTTATCCTATATAAGCTAGAGAGTGATGGATTTTAGAATTTATAGTTGTTAGTATATGGTTGCTTAGGTTTGCTTTTTTTTATATATATATACCTTGTATTCAGCTCTGGGAAGTAGGGGGGGGGGAGGGGGGGAGGTAGGGGGGGGAGGAGGGAGGGGGGAGGAGGGGAGGTAGGGGGGGAGGAGGGAGGGGGAAGGGGGGTTTTCAAGGGAAAATTGTATTTTAAAACTTTTCAATAAAAAAAAAAAAAAAAATAAAAAAAAAAAAAAAAAAAAGAAAGACTTAGTGCTGAGATATGTTTGTGACTCAGTTCTGTGAGTTTCAGTAGCAGTAAACCAAAGACCTGAAGGGCAAAAATTCCAAGACAATAACAGTTAGCAAGAGCCGAATGTCATTTCTTTTAAAGATTGCTTGTAAGTTGTTGATTTTTACTTTAAAAAAAAAAGTCAAGGTATATATGATGGAACCGTTCTTTGCAATTTTATTGCTTCCCTATGTTATTTCTTATTCCATTCCATTCTATACATATATATGAAAAATTGACATAAGACTTTCCTTCTCACTTGAATTCCCAACTACCAATTCCAGTTGTCACCAAAACATTATCCCTCCCATGCCTTCTCTGATTTAATCAAGGGATGGAGCTTCCCTCCTGGCAGCTGTCATTTTGAGATGATTTTGATACCGAGGGAAAGAAGGGTGTATCTACTAACCTGCTCACTTGTTGCAAGAAGTATAAGAATTCAGGAAGAGCAGCATTTCCTTCTTTGATTTCCCTTCCCAGCTATTTTGTTTAGTTCTGTCCATTGAAAGAGCTAGGAAGAATTCATCTGTGGTTAGCATCGGGAAGCAGGTTGGAGGCCCAGGATGCTTTGGGGCCAGAAGGCCTTGATTGGACAGTTTTGTTAAGAACAACGCAAAGGGCCAATGTTTCATATTTTGGTTTGAAAGCAAACACTAAGCAAATTCTTAAATGTGCTTGCTGGCATAAAGCTAAAATATATTTCGGAATCTGATCATCTTTCAGGACCCTAATGACACACAGAGGAGTTTTAAGTTCTTTCTAAAGCACAGGTTTCTCTAGAAAATAATATATTTTCTTGCAATCACATCCTGAAAATACTGTAGCTGTTTTTCCTTCGTATTTATAGAATGGGTGGCATGTGTTAGATCCAACTTCCTAGTCTTGTGTTACCTGCATGATGTGAAGAATGTCCTGCAACTTCATGACCTGGCAACTGGTGCCCATCTCAAGACATTTCCATTAGATGTTGGCAGCATTGTTGGATATAGTGGACAAAAGAAGGATAGTGAAATATTTTATCAGTTTACTTCCTTCTTATCACCAGGTATGTGTGGCTTCTTTTGCATATTGCATGTTTTCTTTGCACAGGTATGAATATAAAGTAATATAAAATATAAAGTATTAGCACACCTATCAACTATTATGATTAGTGTTTTCATATTTTGCAATGTTACATTGTCTGGAAAGAATTAAAAAAATACGTCTTTCTGCATATATATAAGTAGCATGTCATGGAGAAGCACTTCCCCAGATCTGCTACACAAAATGTGCTGTAAAAATAAATGAATTAGTCTTTCCCCACTGTCTTCTACATGAGGAGCAAGTGTAAATTTGCATTGGCTAGCAATTACCATATTCTTAGCTACGTAATAAGCAGAAAGATATGACTTTATGGATCTAGCTTTTATAACATAGGTTTTTTTTGTTTTGTTTTTAATCCCACTTATATCCCGCCCTTCTCTGAAGACTCAGGGCGGCTTACAATCCAAGAAGCACAAATCAACGTGCTTAGTCATTACCAAAACTATGTCTTGGCTTTCAAAGCCCAGTAGTTACCAATAACTACATCTACAGCAGGATTAGTGAGTTTACTTTATTCCTTTTTACTATAATTTGCAAATTAATTATTATGTTGAAGGAGTTATGATGAACCTCACAGCATGAAAATTACATGCCTGCCTGTTTTTGTGTAGCAGTTGGACAATAAATTTGTTTCCTGTTGATAGTCTTCCACTCTACCTTCCTTCTTGTCTGCATAAATGACAGAAAGGGGTGGCAAAAAAACTGAATATGGTGGGGAGGCAATATTTTTAATGTAGAATTTTCCTCCTTCTCTAAAGCTAAGTGTTGCACTGTTTCATTTCAGCATTTGAAGAAGTTATTACTGAATGTTTTGTGTTAGAGAATTAAGGTTTATGCTTCTACTCCTGCATTTTTAAAAACTGAATTATATTTATGAAGGGTTTTACCTGAGAGATCCTTTTTTTACAGTCTGGTTTTCTTGATGGAAAGGGAGGATTATTAATTTCATTGATTGCTTGATTATGTGCCATCAAGTCATTTTCGACTCCTAGCAATGGCACAGATATTCTCTGTGCTTAACCTGTTCTCCATTTCTTCTGTAACTGAGTTTATTTACCTTACTTCTGGTCATCCTCTTCTTCTCTTTCCTTCTACTTTTCCCAGCATAAGTCTCTTCCAGAGAACTGGATCTTTGTATAATGTGTCCAAAGCGTGTTAATTTGAGCCTGTTCATTTCTGCCTTGAATGAGAACTTTAGGTTGACTGGTTCAGTGATCCAATGGTTTGTTTTCTTGGCTGTCTACAATATTCTCAGCAGCTTTCTTCAACACCAAAGATTGAAAGCATCAATGTTTTTCCAATCCAGCTTCTTTAAAGTTCAACTTTTTCTTCTGTAGTGTCAGTGGCTTCCATGATTCTGATCTTTTTATCACAAGATAACAGTAATTATTTTCCAGGGAAATGACTGAGGTTCTGCGGAAGCTACTACACAATGCCAGCTGGACGACCATGGGCATATCCCATTCTGTCAGCCAAGAAAAACTGCAGGGATTAGTCCATAGTAGTCACCAGAAGTAAAAACAAAACCAGAGTTACATTGTTTGAGTTGGATGAATATACAAATGGTACAAGTTATTAAGCAATACTAAGTAAATATGAAGTAATTCCTAATCTTTTCTTTTCTCAATGGTATTAAAACTGCTGAGAGACCAAGAAAAATTAATCACCTCATACTCTTTCTATAAATTCCCATACAAAAAAAATCCATTAAGCTAACCAAGAGAGTCTCAACCCAATCGTTTATAATGGATCCAGAAACAGATCTGGAAACAGGTCAAGATAATTGTGTTCCTTCGGAATAGCCTGAAGCTCAGAAATGAAGTGCTCTCTCTCTCTCTCTCTCTCTCTCTCTCTCTCTCTCTCTCTCTCTCTCTCTCTCTCTCTCCCTTTATTTTTTCTCTCTCTATTTACTGCCTATATCAGCTTTACAAATAACTCAAGGCAATGAACATATCAAACGCATCGTCCTCCTCCTATATCTTGTGTGGTGGACTGAGCTGACAGACAATCACCCAGCTGGCGTTCGTGGCTAAGGTGGGACTTAAACTCATAGTTTCCTGCCTTTAAGCTTGGTGCCTTAACCATTAGACCAGACTGGCTCTCGACCAAAGGAACAAAGCATGAACTTGAAGTTGTGATCTGCATTGTATGGTCCAGTAATGAGGAACACATCCTCAATAAGAATGGATTCTCCTACAATAAGGTTAAAAATCAGAAAGAAGCTGGTAGCACCTTTTCTGATTAACAATTTCATTAAGACTCTAAGCTTTTGTTAGCTGCAAATTGTTTCCTCACATTCATAGAAATCTCCATATTCATCAAAAGCCACACAACTAATCTGTCTTCCCTCCCAGTTTAAATCCTACCTTAGACTAGGCCTAGACACTCTATACAGCTGTTGGAAAAGGTGTTACTAGCCTCCTCCTGAGGTTAGCTCCTGAGCTACCGTAAACTAACATGGCTCCCCTCTTAGAATACCTGGTATGGTTATTGTTCTTGTTTTTATAATTCACAGTCCCCCTTTTTCCTTGCTCATTACTTCTTGTTTATTCTGTTACACTGCTGTTTGCCCTCATGGTTAAAAATTTATGTGAGGCAATAATTAACAAAAGCTACTTTCCTTAAGTTATAGCCTTAGATTCTTCTAAAATGTCATAGGCCCTTTTTAAAAATTCTGCATTTTGTGGCCTCCATCATGTAACATTATTGATTGGAGGGGGATCTTTTTGTTTTCTGTAACAATGTATAAAAGAACTACTATTTTATAAATTACTAGAAAAAAGAGTAATTTACGTCTTCTTGGGGGAAAATATATATATTATGAATGTGCTTCATCCTGATTCAATTATTTTATACTGAATTATCTTTCTACAGAAAGAAAATAAGCTTCCCTGAGCCCTGAAAAGCTTCATGCTGTTCTTTAGTCTGACTTGTATTATATCCTGAAAAACAACATACCAATTTTTATTAATTGTGGCAATTAAGCTAACCAATCTGAGGCCTTATTATGTCTCTGTGATTATCAGAGGAGAAATTAACATATATCTACATTTCTGAATTGGAATTAAAATTGCTTTTGTTTGGACTGCATAAAACTATATATAATTGATGTCAGCATTTCAGTAATAACTGGAAGGAAGTGCTCTTAGAATAATGCTGTTTCTTCTTTCTCCCTAGAAGAAACCTAAGGTAGATTTTTTTTTATTGTACTATAGCAATGTAACAAGTCACTATCTTCTTATATTTTGCACCCTCCCTTCTGTCCTCAGCTAGGTAGGTATCCAACTGCAAGCCTGAAATAAAATTTCAAAACAGGACAAACCATAAAACATAATTATCAAATTTTCCTCTTTTGTTTTTTCAAGCTCATAGCAGCAAAGAAGATGAAATTAAGTTAAGAGGGCAAGATAATCAATATTTTTCCCAGTCTAGAGATGTTTCTCCCACAGATCTAGAGCAATTCGCCACAGCCAACTTCCTGCCAGACAACTCAACATGGGACAAGTGTTACACTATTATTGAAGAGATGGTGGGATAAAATCATTAAAGGATGAAAATGGAGGGGGAAAATGAAATACAGATGAGAAAAATAAAATAATTTAATTATTTGAAATAATTAAATTGATTTGTTGAATTGTCCCGAGGCAATTTGTCTCACATGGCAAGGCGGCCGCGGCCACCTTGGTAAGTTGGCTATAGCAAGTTGGCTGTGGCAAGTTGTCCCATTCTGTCTTCTACCAATCTCCAATCTTATTCCAAGGGTAGTTTTAAAATAGGCAAATAGAGCAGATGGCAGAAACGCAGTTAGCAAAAAATTACATCCAAAAATTTATACTCAGAAGAAAGGTAGCTGGATTTGTTTCCACTGTGTAGACAGAATTCACATACAAGAATTCTACTGCTCCCAAATGTGTCCTAAGAGAGGTGAGGATACTTCCTGCTGTATTTAGCTACATATGTAGTGATGTTTAACATTAATGAAAATAATTTTTGTTGCTGTTATTCTTAACACAAAATTAAAGAAAATGTAACTTCTTATGATAGAATCACTCATCTAAGTATGATAGGAGCAACAGAGAACAAAAATCTGACATTTATTTCCTAAACAGTCATATCATTTGGTAGGGTTTTTTTTTTGTTTTTTTTAAAGCAAAATGCAAAAATGTATTAAAATTTATAAAATGTTAGTGCTGTTAAATCACCATTGAGCTCAGGATGTGAGCTCATTTTTTTCACATTGACATTAAATTAAACACCTATTTGAAGATGGCATGGGTTATGCATACTTAAAATAGTACTGGTAACCAAAAATAAACTCTCCCAAACACTTAACCTTGAAGCAGTAATTCACTACTTAAGAATTCCATAAGATTTAGCAGGTTCAACTTCTATAGAAGTTTACATCTGTGTTCTGCCTGCATCTTTCTTCTCTTTCACTGACTTACCACTTGCTCAGATTGATCAATAAGACCTTGGATAAACAATACCATATCTTGTTTTTCTTATCTGCTCAATGGTCATCTTATTTCAGTTTGCTTTGCTTCCTCTGACTGATAACTAGTGCATTTTTTAAAAAATTCCATTGCTGGTGTGTATTATACTACAATAGAAGTAACTTTATTGTCGCTTTGAATGTACACATCGGCATACATTAAAATGAAATTTTTTGTTGCATACAGCTCTCAAAGGGTCACCACCTCCAATATACATATACGTGACACAAATAAATAAATAAAGTATTGTTAATATACCCACAAATATTATATGACACAGAGAAACAACACAGTCTAGTTGAGATTATGTATATATGTGCATGGCGAGAAAAACGAACCTTGCGAATTTACCAGACGGGTAACATAGGGAACAAAGCTAATTTGTACATGAATTATGTAATATTTTTGTTTGTCGACATACTGTTGGAACTGTTTTGCTTGTAATATGAAATAACATTAACAAATATTTCTGTACAGTATAAAGAGAAAAATATTGTGCCATCTAACTTCATTGAGTCAATAGGATTTCTTTAAGAAAATGTGAGTTTATGAGTGCAGATCCATTCTGAAATTCATTGTATCCCCTCTATGCCTCTCCCCCGCCCTCCAGTACAAATGCTTCCTTGGGTTATTGGCTTGAGTTGTTCGATTTAAATGCAGCAATAACAGTGCAATAATAATAATTAAATTTAGGTTTTTTTATTTGTTCTATCCAAAAGGAACTGGAGATTAGCTCCATAATTTGGAGGGACTAAGGGGACATTCAGATATAAATAATGAGAGAGAAGCTATAGACTGGTCTAAAAGAGAATTACATGGAAATAGGGATTGTTTTCTCGTTACGTCTTTAAGGGAAGTATTGCTACAGTGCAAAAACAAGTCATCCATAAGGGGAAGGAGTATACATTAATGGTAAACATGTCAAGGCATGTAATTTCATTTGGGATGTTTGGTTCCATTTTTGCGCAGGGCATTCCATATGAAACATTGCATATAAATAAGACAATAGATATATGAAGTCCAGCTGTGATTCTACTTGTTATTAAAGGAAAACTGGCTATAAATATTGTCTATGTGTTGTTTTAATGAAAAAAAATAAGACGGTGTACTACTTTAACATATTAATTACAACAAGCTTGAAAATTCAAGTATATCATGGTGAAGAGGTTTTACATTGACTAAAATTCTTGATAAATTACTATTGTGTTATTTCGTATTTTCTAAGCTTTCTACATATTTAACTTAATAAGCACTATTGAATGAGGGTTTGGGAGTATGCAGTTTTTGTTAAGAGGTTTTTTTTAAAAAAATCTGTTTCTTTGGGATAAAAGATATTTACTTGTGTGATTTTGTCAATAAAACATATTAAATTAATCAACATCTTTGAATCATATGTTTAGGGATTATTTACCATTGTGATCTGACCAAAGAAGAATTAGAGCCAAGAGTTTTCCGAGAAATTACTGTAAAAGGATTTGATCCTTCAGCTTATCAAACTGTGCAGGTAAGTAAAGGAAAAAGAAATTGTCCTTAGTACATGTTTATGTTCTTGTATAAAGGTTAACAAAATGATACTAGTTCAAATCATTTCACTTTGGTATCTTGTTTAATTGAATAACATAAAAACTACAATTTTAAAATGGAATTAAAAAATAATTAAAAAATAGAATTAAATGGAATTAAAAAAATAGATTAGCTCTAACCTTTAGTAACAATTCCTATAAACGTTAAGGCCTTTTGCAAAGATACATATACAATTACTAGCCGGCCTTTGCTATCCGTCATGTCCTATAATGGTCAGATCCTACTTTCAGATGTCTCAACTGAACTAATATCAAAGAGAGGGGATCATATACATGTGCATCTACATATACATATACACCCACACACATGCATACAGACACACACAAACACACACGCATATAAAACATCTAGATGCCATGTTAGGAAAAATCTATAAATATCATGTGAATGGAAACAATGTCCAATATATACAAGCAGAAATCCATACTTACAGTATTCCAATATTTGCTTTCAACATTCTCTTATTAATTTTCACTTGTTTATTTTAGATTGTCATCTGCTTTGTTTCACAATCTTATTCTTTCTTATCATGTTTGTAATAGAGCAGAATGTCTGTACATTTCAGAAGTGAAAGAAAACTCAAAGCCATTATTAAATATTAGCACAACTGCTGGTAAATTAAAGTTAGAATGACTCAGAAATTAATATAATTGACAGACTTAGAGAATAAATCATTTTAAAATCTCTTCCCATGCTATTACAGATGTTGCTATTGTTACTCTTTGTGAGCAACAAATACACCAAAGGGTTTTTTTAAGTAAAAAAAAAAGTGATCAGGTGATCAGGTCTATTAATCACCTGAAATAAGCAGGTGATTCAGATGATATTGTTAAAAGGGAGACCAATACAGATTATTGTTTGTCATATTATTGTTTCTCATATTTTCTCAAGCGTAATTCAGTGGGCTTAATATTGCTGGCTTTGTCATTCACTGTACCTTCCTTAAAGTCATTCAAAGGGTTACTTCTTGCTCATTTTTGGAGAAAATTAAAAGAAATGCTTAAGAATAAGCAAACATTGTTTAGTTTACTTCTTAAAAACACATTCTGCATTGTCTTTCAGTCAAATGATCTGGTTTATCTTAGAACAGGCATGTCAAACTCACAACGTCACATGAAGTCACACAACATATCAGAACTTTTTCCCCATTGCCGGCAATGGGCTGGGTGCGATTTCAGCATGATGCATCCAGCCCGCGGGCCGGCAGTTTGACACGCCTGTCTTAGTGCATCAAGCTTCAGTAATAGTTGCTGAGACTGCAAATTTTGTAAGATTTACAAACATAGACAAACACCAATTTGCCATGTCCCTGTATGCTAAATATCTTCTCCAGTTCTGGTCTGAGTACCCGAGACCCTTTGTGTCTTTATCCTGAAGAATATTATAATTGCACTGACATCACTTTCTTTTGAGAATGCCATTGTTTATCCTGCCAGCTGCTTCTTCAAAACATTTTCTTTAATCCCATTATTGCTGCTTTCTCCCTTGGTGATTCTTATAAATTATCCCATTCATAATTATTCAGTGAAGAGAATGTTACCTGTATCATGTAGCAATTCTTATTCAGGTATTTTCTGAGAGACTCTAAGCTATCTCTCTGAAGCCGTGAATATTTTTTGAAAGAAATCCCTACAGATAAAAGAAACTTTTTTTTGGTAAAGAATTGAATTAGGTTCAGCTGTGTTCTTCCTTTACTTATTTCTTCATGGCTGCAATTCAATCTCATTTTCATCTTCTAATTAGCCTTGGAAACTACAGTTGGTCTTTATAAGACATTTTATACCTCATCTTTGGATAGCAAAATTTAAATAATATTAAACGTAATAATAAAAATACCTTATTTCCCTGTATTATTAGTCTGAGGACAGGAAATAAGCATTGTATGGGAGATAACAGTTGAGGCGACCCAATGTTTCTTAAATTACTTTTTCATTTTTTCCTTCCTTTTGGCTCTAAAGCTTGTAACTATAGCTCATCTGGTAGGTTCTGCTGTGATTTTAATTTCACATATTAAAGATTCCTGTATCTTCAAAATCAGTTTTATTGTTTTTAGACTATACGAAAATGAACTTCTTCAGTTGGCTGTGAAATTAAATATTATCATGTCCCAGCACAGTATAAATGAGATACATCAAATCACAGATCCCTTTCCCTTTCCATTAATGCAGGCAAGAAGTTAAAACCTTCGATAGGTATAATTAGTTAAACATACAGTCTGAAACTCCTTCTCCCTGGAGGTTTGCCAGTTAGGGAATGTGGTCTTCAGAATTGCAAAAGATTCCTCTTAGTTTATTGTGTAATTCTTAAAACAAATACAAATGGAATATTTGTATGAAACACAAGGTGAATGCCTTATTATTGCACAGTTTTTGTCATTGCAACAAGAGAAGCTTTATCTATCAAACTTTATTTGTTTATAGTTGTGCCTGACAAGATGAGATAACTATTATGTTAATTTTACATACCCCTCATATGTGCAAAACATCACATATAGTTTGAATAGAGTTTTCTAACAAATGTTCACCTAGAAAAAAAAATCCAGTGGAAAGTTTCAATGATGCTGATAGAACCTAACACTTAAAGTTCAAGGCTTCTCGTTCCAAATGTGAATTCAGATGCTTTTTTAACAAATGGTTCTAATCCATAAGCCATTTATTTGACTGCACCCAAATTGTTCACAATATTAAAAATGAAAAAGATACAAGGCACTGAAGGATATGCAGTAGCAATTTAAAAGAAAGCTTGCTAATACTGTAAGTCACTGAGGACCAGGCAACAATGAAGTCCATTTGCAGTGCTCTGAATCAGAACATTGGAAAAGAGTTCATGGGACTATAATTATATAGTAGTATAGTCTGGTCTACTTTTTTTCCAACTATCTTGGCAGTATTAAATAGCACAATAGACAGGACCTCTCTAAAAAATATTTATTTGGATACCACCTTTATTGTTTTTACAAATAACGTATCCAACACTTTCCCCCTCCTATTTTCCCAGCAATAATCCTGTGAGGTAGGTTGGGCTGAGAGAGAGAGTGACTGACCCAGTTGGCTTTGTTGCCTAAGGAAGGACTTGAATTCAGAGTCTTCAGCTTTCTAGCTTGGTGCCTTAACCAGTAGACCAAAGTGACTCAAAATGTTTCTGTAGTAATCCTGGCTTAGCTTCAGAGAATGTTAGATGAGGATCTCTGTGTTTAGTGAGGTCCTGTTCTATTGCTTTCTCCAGTAACGTTGATGTGGCTGGTATCATGTCATTCCCTCAAGACAAACTAAAATGGCCATAGAGGAAAAAGAGATTGATCAGAGAGATGAGGATGTACCTTCCACAGCTGAAAGAAGCACTCTAGAAATGAGATGATTCCTTTCCTGTTACAGTCACTACTGCAGCGACACAACTGCCGCCTATGTCAAGGACTATGTTGGGAGATACCATTTCCACATGGACTGGGGTTGACAGGAAGTTTCTTAAGCAGGAAATTATAATGCTTAATGCACATTTTCAGCAACCACATCACTGATTTTGGTTTTACGGTGGTTCTCCTCCTATCTCCTGGGCCGTTCGCAGTCGGTGTTGACGGGAGGGCAGAGATCCACCCCGAGGCCTCTCATTTGTGGAATTCCTCAGGGGTCGGTTCTCTCGCCCCTCCTGTTCAACATCTATATGAAGCCGCTGGGTGAGATCATTCGTGGTTTCGGGGTGGGGTATCATCGTACTGATGATACCCAAATTTTTCTTTCCACCCCGAACCAACCCAGCGATGCCCTCGCCGTGATGTCCCGTTGCCTGGAGGCAGTCCAGGTCTGGATGGGGAGAAACAGGCTTCGTCTCAATCCCGCCAAGACTGAGTGGCTGTGCATATCGGCATCTCGGGTTAACCAGACTATTCCATCTCTAACGATGGGGGGTGAGGTGTTACACCCCCCCCGTTGATAGGGCTCGCAACTTGGGCGTCCTCCTGGATTCACAACTCAATTTTGAAGACCATATAGGAGCCGTGACCAGGGGGGCTTTTGCCCAGGTTCGCCTGGTGTGCCAGTTGCGACCCTATCTGGACCGAGATGCCCTACGCACAGTCACTCATGCGCTCGTGACCTCCCGTTTAGACTACTGCAACGCTCTCTACATGGGGCTGCCCTTGAGGACCACCCGGAGGCTTCAGCTGGTGCAGAATGTGGCCGCGCGAGTTGTGATGGGGGTTTCCCGATACTCCCATGTAACACCTCTACTCCGCGAGCTGCATTGGCTCCCGGTTGCCCTCCGGGTGAGATTCAAGGTGCTGGTGATGACCTATAAAGCCCTAAATGGCTTGGGTCCGGGATATCTGAGGGAACATCTGCTGCCGGCATCAAGCTCCCTTCGTCCAGTGCGCTCCCACAGGGAGGGTCTTCTCAGGGTCCCACCGGTAAGAGATTGCCGGCAGACGACACCCAGGGATAGGGCCTTCTCAGTGGGTGCGCCTGCCCTTTGGAACCAGCTGCCAGTGGAGCTGAGGACTGCCCCCGACCTCCATTCATTCCGCCGGGACCTGAAGACCTGGCTCTTCGAGCTCTCTGGCCCAGGCTGAGAATTTTAATTTTAGTTTTAATTTTAATTTTAACTGGGGTTTTACTTATGCAGGGACGAATATAATTTTTTAAATCTGTTTTTAACTTTTGTATCTTTGTTTTTAATTACCCTGTAAACCGCCCTGAGTCCTTCGGGAAAGGGCGGTATATAAATGTAATAAAATAAATAAAATAAATAGCAAGAGAGTGATTCGGGGAGGCACAAAAAACAGGAGCTATTTGCATTCCTAAGGGACTAGGGTGCTACTATTGCAGATGTGGTAAAAGTCACGTATGTGGTGGGTTCTTTGAGGGAGAGATGTGAATATTCAGAACAAATCACATTTCTCAAACTCACTGCTTTTTAAGTTCATAAAAAAGTAATAAATCTTTAATGTTCTCAACGTAACATTTTTCCATTGCTAGAATGAACGATCACCAGTCATGGATGGTCTCCATTGTCTAAAACAGTATTCCATTGTTCTCGTTGGCAGCAAATACTTCAAAATCTGCTAAATAGACTGACAAGAAACCACTTCTCAGGGAAGAGCAACCAAACACGCATTAGTTTTTGAAAGTAGGAAAGACAGGTTTAAAGAAATTTATGGAAAGCTTAATTGCTTCAACGTGCATATCAGAGAATGTTTCTAAAATTGCGTGACAAATCTAACCACTGATCTGAAACTGTTAAGCATTGCTATGGAAGCCTTGCACTAAGCACAAAGAAAAGTTGGGGGGGAGCTGGGAGGGCTAGGGTCTAAAATGGGCATTAATAGTTCCCCTTTTTCCCTTTTTTTCTGAGATTATTTATTCTTTCTCAACCTTCAGGGAAGGGACAGTTAGCTCTTACCCAAGGTCTGATCTGATTTCACATATAGTTTTAAAATTAAAGTGAGGACCAGTTGTGACCCAAGGGCTGCAAATATATTTTCAGAAGTTGATTTTAGGAATCTGAGCATGCATTTCAATAGAATTTTACTCTATTTCAGTATGTTGAGACTTCTAAATAGAAAGTAATTATCAGTGGGATCATTTTATGGATGGAACAGCATCTATGAATACAATACATTATTTCTCTTAAACCCACATTCTGTGCACATACCAAAGTTGCAATAGATTGATTTTAATTTATTAAATTTATATGCCTCTCATCTTACAGTTCAAGGCGACTCTGAGCGGCTTACAGCATAATAAAGCATACACTTATAAAAACAGTTATAAATATAAAAAAACAGATTGAAATTACAAAAGATAAAAGCAAACCCAAAAAAGCATGAATTTGGAGCTGAGAATTGGTAGCCCCTTCTATGTTATAGCACCAACCACCTCCAGTCAACAGCTTCTCCTTCAGGGCGCCTTGCAACCAGCATAGCCAAGTTTTAAGGCTTTTCATAAAGGCCAGAAGACAGGGGGAAGATCTCACCTCCAGTGGCAAGATGATTTAAAGACCTTCCAGAAAAACGTTAGTTCATGAGGGAAAGGGGAGGATGGGGGTGGGGGGAGAGAAAAAGCAAATCCCCTCATTTGATTGAAAGAATCGAGCATACTTTAAATGTGTTCAGATTCCATTTTTAAGTAAAAATATTAGAAGTGAACTGTTCTTGACATATTTATTGCTTGTATATTTATGAAAGTGTTGGGAAATATCACAAATATTTTTTTTCTATTATCCAACAAAATCAGAGGTTCAACAAAAACAAAATATTTAAATTTAGTTTGTTGTGGTTTTTTTTTAAAAAAAATCTGCAGATACCTAATATTTCTGACTTGAGTTTCATGCTGTTTAAAACTAGCTCAGTGGGCAAATGATAATGGTTGCTTCTAGTGCAACCTGCTAAAAACTCTTTAAGCAGGCATTCATTACAAATCAGACCAATTGATTTTGTTTAGCTAATTTTATATTGGCATATAACTCTTCCCTCTATTTATTTATTTTTTTGCTATCTTTAAGATGAGGGGAAAAGAGAAATTAATCAAATCCTAACTGCAGTTTTAATTTTTCATTGGAACAATTAGGTTCAAAATATAGAGAGAAACCATGAACAGACCACCAAAAGCTGGTGTCATGGTTCCGATAGATGAAACCCTTCAAAAGAACTTCTAGGCGTTGTTTACCTTAAAGAATCTTTTTATTCGGGAAACAAAGTATTGCCACTACATAGGTGAACCCAAAAACTAAATTCCCTTCCCGATAGAAGGTAACAAAGTGCAATTCCCACCTCCATTAAACTCTCATAAATCACATTCCCCAATTAGCTTAAAGCACGGGCTTTCCCCTTAGCTCCACAGCCTGCCAAAATGTTATCAGCTTGTCCTTGGGTTCCCACTACAGCGTTATGTTATGGCTAGCTGAGCTTACATTCCAATCCCCGCCCCCCCCCCCTCTGCTGCACCTAATTTCTAAAGTAAGAAAAAGCATGTTAAAGGAATAGAGAAATTGGCTGCATTTTCATCAGTTGTCAAAGTGGGAACATCCAATGCTAGCAGCGTTGACATCTGGTTTGTATTTTATCCCATTTCTTAGAATCTTTAATCCCCTCTAGTGTCCAGTTTCTAAAATCAGTTATCTTTGTTATAAATGAAGATAGCCAAAATAATTCTGGTTCCTATGAAAAACTATTTTTTACAGTTAATTCGAAAATCTTACAGAAAAAAATCAATATTCCCAATTTAACTGGACCCTTAATCTATTTCTAACTTTCTCAGATCAAAATCTTATTTAGTTTTTTGCTGTTTATTTCAAATCTCTTTAAGTTCTTAAGCTTGTAATGAATTTTTCTGTTGTTCAGAGTTGAAGCTGAACTAACCTGGCGACTTTTCAAATGTGTTAGATAATTCACAATTTCCAAAAATGAGACTTGCAAAATTAGTAGCCTTCAGAAGGCTCCACAACAATTGTGAACAAAATAGCTAATCCCTCCATCTCCTGACCTCTAACCCACAGAAGACCTCTGTCCTGTGGAACACATATGGGCAATCTCCTGTCCTCTCCTTATCCAAAGAGTTTTAAAGAACCAGCCTATTCACCAGTTATTTGACCCTTCCTATAGTCTTTGGTTCTGCTTTTACAGGGACATCTTCAGTTCACCATGCCTCCCCCGGAAGTCCCCATGCAAGATTGTTAATAATTCCATCTGTTCAGAAGTCAGTCCATTATTGCCATTTCATATGATTGGCAATCAAACTAGGATTTGAAGCTGTATAAGAATCAACTCATAAGTTTAAGAACTGTCTGTATTTAGAGTGGACAATGGGAACTCATGAGTGGTGCATAAGTATCTAAAAAAAACTAAGCATGGTTCACAGAAAAACTTCTGTCACTGTGATAGTCTTGGGACAAATGAACTTTCTTTGGTTGTAGTATAAACAAGTTGTTGCTATTCAATGGCAAAAGAGGCTTATTCTGTATGTCAAATATGAGAAAATGTTGAAGTAGACCAAACATTGAAGTAGAAGAAAAGGCTTGGGACCACATGCTTCAGTTCCAATTCTATCATTATTTTAATATTGCAAAGACTCTTATGTTGGTTTTATTTCTTCCCTCTAACTCTAGTCTCTATTAACTGTCATTTCAATAATTGTTAGGTGCAATAATCAGGCTTTAATAACTACCTTAATGAAAGAATTTTGCTTTAGCAATATCTTAAATGAGAGAGAATACTGCTTTATTTTATATTAAATGCTCCTTCAACTTCCTATCATATATAAGTAGAATTAAATGACTTCATAATTGTTTGAGTGATTATTTTATATCAAACTTTTTTTTACATTTAGTATTTTTTTCAGGTTGAATAAAACTATTTGTTCAACCTGATCAAGTAAGGAGAATAAGAAGAAGAATAAAAGCTCACTAATCCTTTGCCTTCACTGCTGGATTTCTGTTTGAACTTTTTTGAAAATTGTCTTTGCTCTTCCATTTCTCTCTACCCCACCCCACCTTTCCTGCCACCTGGTGAGCTTATTTGCTACCAGGCTGCCAAATTCACTAACAAGGGATTT
The DNA here is from genome assembly GCF_964194415.1 of Vipera berus. Lineage (NCBI taxonomy): Eukaryota > Metazoa > Chordata > Lepidosauria > Squamata > Viperidae > Vipera > Vipera berus. Next base: position 252,203,400 of record NC_138202.1, on the reverse strand, counting down.
TTCTAAATGACTGGCTTCTGGCACTTGACCTCAGTCAGCATGACACTGCTTCTTGTCTCATGAATGGGAAATAGAAAAATAAACTTTTCTGAAGGGCTTCCTTGATTATTTATCCTGAGTCTTCTATTTTTCATAACAGCCTTTTTTGGCATAGCTATGATAGGACCCGTCATTATATTACTCTGAAAGTTTAACAAGCCTGACATCATTATCATAGCCTGTCTTTTACTGAACAAATCAGCCCTAGGACCACCATGGCGATTCAGGAAAAAAAATTAGTTGGCCCCCAATCTAATCTTGAGTCTCACAGAATAGATGTAAAAGCATTGGTTTATGCTGAACCTCCATTTTTCCCTCAGAAAAATTCCCTTCATCCAGTCAAATTAATCAGTATATGTTGTTTGAAGAATTCGTTATTTTGATTTGTTAGTATTCTCTTCTTACAATTTGAGATATGTTCATTTGCTCTTAGATATTTGTGACTTTCTAAAATGTTCGGTGCCATTATATTTAAGATTAATTAGCAGGTTGCTTAAAAAATAGGATCCCATTATCCAGGGGTAACTTTTCCCCAGCTGAGAACCTTTGGCTTCTATGCTGGGGCCACGCTTCAGAAAGTAGTGTTTACACTCAAGACCAAGGGTAGGGAACCTTGGTTCTTTTATGACTTGTGGACTTCAATTCCCAGAATTCCTGAGTCAGCATGGCTGATTCAGGAATTCTGGGTATTGAAGTCCACAAGTCATAAAAGAGCCAAGGTTCCCTATCCCTGCTCAAGGCCAATGCTAAAAGGGTTAATATGTGTTGAAAGGTAATTACGAAGTAAGGGTGTATATATATATAGCAATATAAAACATTATTTAATCTTTAAACAATTTATTCTCCCATTTTGTAACACTAAAAGTTATAATTTTAAAATTGTCGGGCTACAGTCAAGACACATGAGGTCCTATGGCAGTGTTTCTCAATCATGGTAACTTTAAGACATTGTAGACTTCAACTCACAGAATTCCATAGCTCAGGGGTAGGCAAACTTGGCTCTTTTATGACACATGGACTTCAACTCCCAGAATTCCTGAGTCAGCTATTCAGGAATTCTGGGAGTTGAAGTCCATGAGTCATAAAAGAGCCGAGGTTGCCTACCCCTGCCCTAGCCAGAATGAGTGGAATTAACATTTAGTTGCAAAAAATAGTTCTTGCTTTATTTCATTGCTTTATTCCAGGAAATAAGGAATAAAGTACGGGTCCCCAGCCCCACCCCCACCCCGGTCTGTGAGCCAGCACCGGTCTACAGCATGCCAGGAACCGGTCCGTGCAAACCAGTGAAGCCCCATCCACACAAAAACATGCCCCATCCGGTCCGCAGAAAAACCTTTCTCCATGGAGTAGATCCCTGGTGCCCAAAAGATTGGGGCCCGCCACTTTAAAAAATATTTTTTTCATACTAAAAAAACCAGGAAAAACATTCTACTGATTATTAAAGCTTTAAATCATCTTTCACTTACCCTCATATTATTAGGGCTACAACTCCTTGAATTCCCACTCAGGTTAGCCATTGATTATGCTGGCTGGGAATTCTAGAAGAGGTAATCACAACACTTCTGGGACTTGTCTAGTTGGGGAAAGTTCTCCATATGTAGGATCTGTATGTCATTAGATATCTCCTGGTTAGGTCCTAGATACTAAATCTTCATAAAGTAATGCCTCAGAAATGCGGAGCACGTTCTTCACTGGGTAAAGAGGAACATTGTACCTAGGGAGAGCTATTTGTGAAAAACAGTGATTAATTTCAGAATGCAGCCAAGAATTTTTGCCCAAGAACTATATAGGACAGCTTTTCTCAATCTGAAACTCATGATATATGAATTTCAATTACCAGAATTCATATGACAATTCTAGGAGTTGGAAGCTCACATCTGGAAATTACCTCATTTGGGGAAGAAATCTAATCTTAACACTGGAAATAAATGCTACTCATTCATTCCTTCTATTGAATTTTATAGACATCTTTTTGACTATATTGACCAGATTCAGGAATTCCACTAAAAGCCTTACAATGTAAAATTATTTTTAAAGGGGACTATGAAAAGGTTGGAAAGAAAAGAAAAATTCCATCTGAAACTAGACTGTTCCAATATTCAAAATGGCAGCAAAATCAGAAATGGCAAATAAATCTGTTCTCTGTAGAGGTTTAACAGCTGGCAAGATTACAAAAAGATTTAAAAAGAGCCTAAGTGTGATTTATAACATTATCGAACGTAAACTCATTTAACATTTTGACTGTCTTCATGCTTGCAGTTATAAATTTCCTTTGTGTTCCATTTTATTCGTTTTCTATAAATCCATTGTTAATTAAGTCTGTATGAATATCAGTATCAAAACCTTGTGCTGTTTTTCAACATATATTATGTGAGTCAGCAGTTCCATCATAGAGGTTCTAGACATCTTAACAGTAACAATCTCTGTATAGTGATTGATTTCTATCTTCTTGGGGCATCTTCCTTTTCACTTCCATGAATGCATTTGATGTAAACATTGTTTTGTTTCCAAATTATCTATAAATATTATAAAAGCCTTGCTGCATCAGCTAAGAGATGACAAGTTCAGTACTCAATACTAGTAAAATGCCAATCAGATATTTTCAAGAAGGCCCCAAATCACTTTTTCCATTGCACTTCCCAGCAAATAGTATTTAAATGAGTCAGGAGGTAGTATAAAGTCAGCAAGCTCTTTATAAACTGATTCTTCATGAATTTGTTCATTTCCATGTTAAGATGCTATCAATTCTTTGTCCACTGTTACATTTTATGGCAACACATTTCATATTTATAATCACCATATGTGATTATAAAAAACAAGTCATTGCCTGGGTAGTGTACACAATTCATTGTAGACCAGGCCTGAATAGCTGTGGCTTTTCAGATGTTGTTGAACTACCATTCCCTGCGGTCTTAGGATGCATGGCCAATACTAAAATATACTGGTATTTTTAATCCACTGGTTCTCCACTTCTCTTCTAGGATTATGTATCAGCAGCATGTAAAACATTTTTCTGGGATGCTCATCTCAAGTAAGGATAATTGGCAACTTCTCTTCAGTGCTGATCTAGAATTTCCATAGGCATTTAAAAGTGTGTTCTATAGACTGGTCTAGGAAGGAAATTCTTACTATTAAGTTAAATTAGCAATCCAAATTTTCTTCATTCCCCCTTCTGTTTTGTTCAGGTAAAAGAGTATCTGGGACCGATACAACTACAAGAATACTCCTAAGCATTCTCATCATTCATAGTTCTACTCTTCCTTTCCTTTTTGTCTCAGGTCTTTTATCCAAGCAAAGATGGCATCAAGATACCAATGTTTATTATCCACAAAAAAGGAATCAAATTGGACGGGTCTCATCCTGCCTTCCTTTATGGTTATGGTGGCTTCAACATATCTATCACACCAAGCTATAGGTAAGTAGGAAGTCGGGAGTTTTTGTGAAAAAACTATTGAAACTTGAAAATAGGGATGCAACTGTTGCACCAGCTGAAGCTGAGCAAAGGTCCTTTAGCCCTGGCTTTCACCTGCTGATCCAGTAGGAGCCATGAGTTTAGGATGACCCCAAATCAGAGGCTGTGTAGTCTTCTCCCAAGACAAAACATGGGAATATAGAACATCACTGATACATGAACAATCATTGTATCTTGCTACAATTTAGTTTTAGGTGGCATTGATCACACTCTTGGATGACGTCTGCCTGAAGGTGAATGGAGGTAGTGCATTCATTCTTGATCTTCTTGATCTCTGAGTAGCTTTCGATGCCATTTATCATGGCATCGTTCTGGACCGGATATGGGAGTTAGCACTGTATTAAGCTGGCTTTCCTCTTTCTTCCAGGGTCAGTTCCAGTCAGTGTTGATGTGGGGGGGGGGGGGGGAGAGAGCTCCTTTCACCCCTCTTATTTAACAACTACATAAGGCCTTTCTGTGAGGTAGTCCAACAGTTTGGAGTCAGGGTTAGGGTTTATACCTCGCTCTATATCTCCTCCCCCCCCTCCACAGTGATATTTTCCCTCAGCGGGCGGCCTCAGTCTGGAGGCTGTGGGGCTCTTGATGGAGCGCAATGGGCTTTGGTTCAACCTAAGCAAGACTGAGTGACTTTGTATGCTTGGGCTTGGGCCTTCTAATGTCAAGGTTTTTCCACCTGTGATCTTAGATGGCATTGCCTGAGATGTACTCAGTATGCAATCTGAGGATCTTCTTGGACTCATGGCTCCTGCTGAAAAAGCAGTTGGTAACCATGGCTAAAGAGACCTTTGCACACTTTTACATTATACATCCACTCCTGGACAAGGAGGCTCTGTTTACTGTCACTTATGGCCTTGTGACCTCCAGTTTAGATTGCTACAACACATGGGGCTACCCAGAAAGAGTATTTAGAAGCTTCAGCTGGTGCAAAATGCAGTTGCGCAGGTAATGCAGCGGCACAGATTATAAAGGGTGTTTGTTTATTTATTCAATTTGTATAGCTACCCATCTCATTTATGCACATGTAACACTACTACAGGGACGCGGTGGCTCAGTGGGTTAGGACACTGAGCTTCTCGATCAGATGGTCGACAGTTTGGCGGGTCGAATCCCGAGTGCCGCGTAACAGAGTGAGCGCCTGTTACTCGTCCCAGCTTCTGCCAACCTAGCAGTTCGAAAGCACGTAAAAATGCAAGTAGAAAAATAGGGACCACTACGGTGGGAAGGTAACAGCGTTCCGTGCGCCTTTGGCGTCTAGTCATGCCGGCCACATGACCACGGAGACGTCCTCGGACAAGCGCTGGCTCTTTGGCTTTGAAACGGAGATGGGCACCGGCCCCTAGAGTCGGAAACGACTAGCACGTATGTGCAGGGGAACCTTTACCTTTACCTTTTTAACACTACTACTATGAGGCTGCGATGGTTGCTCTTGTATCTACGGGAGGGAGGGAGGGAGGGAGGAAGGAAGGAAGGAAGGAAGGAAGGAAGGAAGGAAGGAAGGAAGGAAGGAAGGAAGGAAGGAAGGAAGGAAGGAAAGGAAGGAAGGAAGGAAGGAAGGAAGGAAGTTCCCCATACACACAATTCCAAAACAGATGACCTGGAAAATACTTATACTCCACCAGCATTCCATGTGTTTTCTTTCTACATGATGTTTGTCCTCATTTTTTTTCTTGTTGTTCTATGTCTTTTATACAGTACCAATCACTCAACCAGAAATATATAGATACAGCCTGACAGTAAACACTAAATAAATTAGTCATACACCCAGAAGTAAGGAACACGTTTTTTGTTCTAGGTGGACTTCAAAACACTTTCATAATCTTCAAGCTCCAGATCTTTCAAGCCTTCAAACTCTGAGCTCAGCAGGGGGATAAGAATATATTTTTGTGTCAGTTTATTATTTATTATATAAAGCATATAGAATATGTCACATCAGTGTACATATCTCTTATGATGTCTGGAGGTTCTTTCTCTAAGCACTCTGTTCTACTTCAGGCATGCATAAAAGGAGTATTGGCTCTGTAGGAGAGCCTTGAACAGAGAACTAATTAGAATAAAAGAATACTCAAGGAAAATACATCACATATATAAAACGTCTAAGGTAGGCATGGTGGAAGTAGATACAGTAGGTACTGTATCATAATTTAACAAAAACCATCTATGGCAGCTGGCTTTCTGTATAAAGTAATATGTAGATAACATTATTTGGGGAAAATATGGAATGTTTTCCAGGATGATTCATATTTTTCTAGTATGTTATTTTTACTTTCAATTTGAAATTCCATTAATTTTCAATAGCATTTGACAGCAGGCTTTTTTCCTATCCTTTTTCCTTTTGTGATCACTAATTGTAACATGGTTAATAGTGTTTAGGCTTGATTAATGACTCTGACATCTTTGTAATTAGTTGCAGTACTCTTGTTTTATGCGCTAACATTAAAAGAGTGTTGAGCTTTCCCTCCACTTTCAGAGGTAGCAGTTTTGCTGCAGGGGTTTCTTATGCAGATATCCCAAGACCCCATTAGAAAGCTTAACCTGCAAACGCAGTCCTTTCTTTGAAATGGAGAATAATCTAAAAATAAATAACCACTTATGCCAAGTCAGCAAAGCTTTGGAAGTGGCAGGTCATCCACAGTTCAAGTCAGCTCTCTATTCAATCCATTTAAGATTGCTCTCAAAATCATTAATAGATTTCATTCACAGATTAAAACCAATAAAACATGCTACTGTCAAAACTAGCTAATATAAACATGCAGGATGACAAAGAGGTAAGGAGAAGAAAAGGAATTTTAAATTCTGATTAATTAATTCTCTCATAGAAAGATGGCATTAACTTTTACTTCAAGGATGCTGTTTTGCACATTTTCTAAAAGCTGTATTCCTTTAATACTTGATATGTCCAATTTATTTTTATAATCTGACAGAGCTTCTTTTTTAAAAAAATTTGTGGCATTCCAAGCTGTAAAATAAACTGTCCTAGGCAGCTTTTGTCCACATGTGCTCAGGAAGTGTGCCTTCAAAATGATTATACAGATATAAAAATGGAATTCAGATTGCTAGGCTGGAATATCTAAATATATTCCAAGTCAGCATGTCTAAATATTCCTTAAAGGTAAAGGTTACCCCACACTTGCGTGCTAGTCGTTTCCAACTCTAGGGGCCGGTGCCCATCTCCATTTCAAAGCCAAAGAACCAGTGCTTGTCCGAGGACGTCTCCGTGGTCATGTGGCCGGCATGACTAGATGCCAAAGGCGCACGGAATGCTGTTCCCACCGTAGTGGTCCCTATTTTTCTACTTGCATTTTTACGTGCTTTCGAACTGCTAGGTTGGCAGAAGCTGGGACGAGTAACAGGCGCTCACTCTGTTACACGGCACTCGGGATTTAGGACTACTAAATTATAGTAAATAACATAGGAGCTGCAGTAGTATTATGGGTTCTCCCTGTCTAGCATTGTTGCAAAGATATGAATTATGTAATACTGAAGTGGCCTTCAATAGAGTTGAATTAATTCAGCATAAGCAGGTACTATGTTTCCCCGAAAATAAGAACTATCCCGAAAATAAGACCTAGTTAAGACCCCACCCAGTCCGTCCCGTCTGGTTGTATGAGGTGGGGCAAGGTGGATGCGTAAAAATCAAGCTAGGGCAGGGGTGGGGTATGGAGCTGCCCCACACCCGCTTACCTCAGGGCCCTGCAGCCAGGCAGCACCGGTGCAACCCACCACGCGGCATCCAGCTGCAGAAGTCGAGCTACGGCGCAACAGGTGTTGGTGCATGGGCTATGGCGGTCCTGAGGTAAGTGGATAAGACATTCCCCGAAAATAAGACCTAGTGCCTCTTTTGAAGGCAAAAAATATATAAGAACGGGTCTTATTTTCGGGGAAACACAGTAGGTAGATAGGTAGGTAAGTAGGTAGATAAAGATACAGATGCTTTCTCCTAAATTGAACATACAGAGATGCTTCTCCTTTCTAACATCTAAGCTCAAAAGGAAAGTTGCATAAATGAATTACAGGTAGTGCTTGACTTACAGTCATTCAACAACCATTATAACAGTACTGAAAAACGGTTCCTGACACTTACAACTGTTGAACCATCCCCATCACATGAGCAGAATTCGGCTGCCGGCATGTATTTACAATGGTTGCAGCATCCCAGGGTCACATTGATCGTCATTTGTGACCTGCTTGGTGACTGCATGATTTGTTAAAAAACCATGGCAAAAAAGGTCAGGAACAACTCACCTAACAATCGCCTTGCTTAGTGATGTTAGTTGTGGTTGCAATTTTGGTTAGAAGCCGAGGACTACTTGTATTTCCATAAATGAAGTATAACTTGAATAAGCTACTGTGGATTTTTTTTATTGACTCTATTTCTTTCATTGACTTTAGGTCAGTGCTATGAAAGGCAGAATTGAAATTTTTGGTCAGTGAGTTAGGTTTGCTGAATGAACCATGGAAAGATTTTTTTCATTACAATATGTATGGTATCAGTAAAACATTTTCTCCTTCATAGTAACGCTTCAGGAAAATCCATACTCTTGCTACTGCTATATTTTAGCTCCAGCTGATTCAAAAGGCCATAACTTACAGATATTTAATTGAAACTGCTTTTATTATTTTGCAGTGTATCAAGACTTATTTTTATAAGGCACCTAGGCGGTATTCTAGCTGTGGCTAATATCAGGGGAGGTGGTGAATATGGCGAGACCTGGCACAAAGGTAAAATTTCATATTGCAAAAACATGTTGTTCAGTGGCACAAGCTGATTTTATTATAAATATGAAATGATGGGTCTGACTGCTGAGTGATTACAGCTATCTTTTTGATTTCAGCTTTAATTTGTTTGCCTTACTATTCATTACATTATAAGCATCACAGTCACAAATTTATTAAAATCTCTCATACTTCTTAATTCTTTCAAAAAAAAATCTTATTTTCAGTTGCATTTTTTTCAAAAGCTCTTTCAAAGAATGCTTGAAAAAATATCCATGTTTCCCTCTTGCTTTTCACGTTAGCATTTTATGACTTTTAGTATTCACTGTTTTCCTAATTTAATGAGTTTACCAATAATTTGGAAAAGGAACACAATGGTTTCAGGAACTATAAATCATTCATTCAGGCAAAAGTATTTTGCAATAACTGGAAATCAACTGAAGAACTTTAATGTGTGTTTTTAATAATGGTTACACTGTCCTGAATGGTCTTTATTTCCACATTTCCTGGCATAATAGGCATTGCAGACTGCATATTGGTAGTAACTAGAGATCTTTTTGTTAATTTTAATGCAGGGGTCTTAGATCGCATGGAAAGATAGGTGACGTTTGTTTTTGTTTTATAGTTTTTATATGATTTTTACAATATTTTAATTCTTAATTGAGAGGTGTCCGGCATTTGGTATAAGATGGGTGGCTATACAAATGTGGAATTCCTAGATGAACTTCCGTTCAAATATTAGCCAGGTCCAATCCTGTTGGTTTACTTTTTTTTAAGATCATTTAAGATCATTTCTGCTATAGCTTTTTCACAGCCATATGCATTATATGTTTGTTTCAACCTTGGTTTTTATTTTATTTTGAATGTTTCATATATTACTATATGATGGCAAGAGAATCACCAGGCACTTCTAGAGTTATTTTTTTTATTCGCCAAAGTTTTGAAATTGTATAAAGGATACAGTGAATTTTTTAAAGAATTTGAAATGGTCACTTTTTCTACGGCCACTGAGATTTCATATGATCAGTAAGTTTTGTGCAAACCAAAAATAGTAGCACCTTAAAAAGAAACGTGATGCAACTTAACACTAAATGTTATGCCCAAGGTCTTGAACCCAAATACTCTTGTGCAAACAGAATGCCTGTCGTTCACAAAAGGATCTGATCCCCCCCCCTCCACTTTATATTCAATCAGTCTGCCAGTAATAAATTTATCCTCACCCCTGATTTAATCTTGGTTGAGAGAGCAAACCTAGTGCATGTCATTTTGATCCGAATGGGAAAATGGCAGAGAGTTTCCCTCTTGGAAATGTACCCATCTGGGTTTGAAGTGTCACAGCAGTCACAATGCCAAAGTAAGGGAGGCGGAATGAAGATTGTCATCCAGGAGTCTCTGCAAGTGACCAGAAGCAAAGTAGCAATAGCAACAGCAATTGTACTTAGGCTGATATACCGCTTCACCGTGCTTTACAGCCCTTTCTAAGTGGTTTACAGAGTCAGCCTATTGCCCCCAAGAATCTGGCTCCTCATTTTACCAACCTCAGAAGGCTGAGTCAACCTTGAGAATCAGTGAGAGTCAAACTCCCAGCAGTTGGCAGAATTAGCCTGCAATACTGCATTTTAATCACTGTGCCATCACGGCTCATCACAGTATTACAGATAAATAAATGTGAGCCACTATTTGTAAGGTGAGGCTTAAGAGACAAGTTAACGTTGGCCCCCTTGCTGCACAACTTAATTACTTAGTACTTGAATCCATTGTATTTTCTTCAGTTTCATTCTTTTGAGTTGATTACTGAGATAAAAGTCTGGTGGCTTAGTGGTTAAGGCACCATGCTAGAAAGCAGGAGACCATGAATTCAAGTCCCACTTTAGCCACGAAAGCCAGCTGGGTAACTTTGGAGCCAGTCACTCAGCCCAACCAATCTCACAGGGTTGTTGTTGTGGGGAAAATAGGAGGAGGAAAATGTGTTAGATATGTTCGCCCCCTTGAGTTATGTTCTGTACCAGCCTGCTACCGGCCCTGCAGAAAAGGCAGGGACAACCCCTTTACAAACGGCAAGAGGCTGGAATTACGCCTGCCAAATTTATAGCTACAAAAACAAACAAGACACGAATCAAGAAACAGGAGCTTTAAGAAACACGAACTATCCGAGCGGTTGCCTTCAGCAAACCAGCCCTCCCCACACATTCCCTTTATATAGAGCTCAGGGCGTGGCTTCTCTCTGCCTCCTTCCGAGAAGCCCCATTGCCTTCCTCTGTTTACTCCTAATTGACTGCCTCCTGCGTCGGGCGTCCTTGAACAGGGCCAGCTGTGGGTCATCTTCATCCACGCTGTCAGGCTCACACAGCTGGGTCTCCGTGGTGACCAAGTGGGAGGGGCCTGGCTGAGGGCTCTCAGCAGCAAGATCTTCAACCCCCTCAGCAAGGTCTTCAACACCCCCCTCCTCCTCCTCTGAGTCGTCCGACCCAACTGCCGAACCCACAGGCTGACCCTGAATCACAACAAGTTATTTGTAAGAATAATGAATCAGAATTGCAATAGAGCTGGAAGGGACCTTGGAGGTCTTCTAGTCCAACCTCGTGCTCAAGCAGGAGAACCTATACCATTTCAGACAAGTGACTGTCCAGTTTCTTCTTAAAAACCTCCAGTGATGAAGCAGCCACAACATCTGAAGGCAAGCTGTTCCACTGGTTGATTGTCCTCACTATTAGGAAGTTTCTCCTTACTTCCAGCTTGCTTCTCTCCTTGATTAGTTTAGCTTCTCTCCTTTACTAGTTAATAAAGGCAGGATACAAATAAAAAAAAATAAAAATACCTGATCTCATAATGAAGATTCATGTGTTCGATACCAAGTTTCATGCTTGTTTAAAAAACATTCTCATCTGTTTTTCATACATTTGTGCATTTTAAAATGCTATGAAAAAAGGAAGATCATTGTTTCCATTAAAAGTCTAGGTAAACTTTTTCCAGGGCTACTCATAGTCATATTTCTCCATTGTAAGCCTTTTAGATGGGATGCGTTATTAGGAACATTACCTAAAATAGTAGTGGAGCTTTATTTTGTACTTTCCAGTCTTCAGCATATTTATGCATTATTCAAAGCTTTTGAAAGCATTAAAAGTTATTGGCAGAACCATCTTCTGATTCTTTTGCTGAAAGAGATCTCTATTGTCTGGTGTATTCCCAACTGCATAAATTATTTAAAATACTCATGGAACTGAAAAGTCATCCCAAAATGTGCTTTGTGCACCTCCCTGTCTTGAGAGCGTTATGCTGGAATCCAAAGTCGGTACGAGTTCTGAAGGAGTTAATCGGTTTGTTTTTCTCTGTGCTTAGGTGGAATCTTGGCCAATAAACAAAACTGCTTTGATGACTTCCAACATGCAGCTGAGTATCTTGCCCAAGAGGGATATACATCTCATAAAAAGCTGACTATTAATGGAGGTTCAAATGGAGGCCTCTTAGTTGGTAAGATCAGGCTCTATATTTCTCTGTTATTGGATTACCTTGGAAGGATTTAATGCAAAGCAACTTGGGAGTATGCAAAGGAGAGATCTTAAAAGGCCATTTTTTAACATTCACCAATGTACTACTTAATAGAATCACAAAATTTGCTCCACATCTAGACATCATATAGAGATGCAAAGTACCCTTTTGCACATCTGTTTCTATATAACCTATATACATAATGTGTTGGCTAGGACTAGCTACACAAAGAATTCAGTACATAAAAAGATGGTTTTCAAACCTGGTTTTCTCCAACTATGTTAAACTATAAGATCTTCAATTTCTAGACAGAAAGTGCCTAAAGCAGGGGTGTCAAACTGGGGCCTGCAGGCCGGATGCATCATAGTGAAACTGCGCCCACCCCATTGCCGGCAATGGCAAAAAAGTCGTGATATGTCATGACACGTCACGTGACGTTGCGAGTTGGACACCCCTGGCCTAAAGGATAATGAGATCTATAGCCCAGGACATCTGAGCTGAGCTGAAAAAATATTCTACTGGGAAGACACAATTCAAATTTGTATCCAACTAAAGTGATTAGTAAACATTGACTTATGTCCATTTTTAATTGCCAGTTACTATTTTTGCTCCATGTTCCCTTCTTGTGTACCTGCTAATTGATCATCCAGAACAACATTTTTGGGAGGCTGGGAATTGCACTTACAGTGTTCTAGAAAAATAAGCATCTGTAATAGGCGGGATAATGGCATAAATTGGATTGTAGGTGCATAATGCATAAAGCGGGATTTGGGGGGAGTTCCCCCTTTTCCTTTTGAGTGGGTGGAGTGCTTTTTTCAAAATTTGAGAAGCTAGTTGGTCTTGCCTAGGCCTCGAAAGAGGGAGAAAATGATAGGCATTTCATCAGAAAGGGCTTTGGGAGTACAAGTTGCCTACCTGTGTTCAAAACATGGAGCTTTGTTTTTTATAGTTATATTAAACATTAGACACAAAATGTTTTAATCTCACGGTGGAAGTGTTCCAGTATCATCTGCTGTTAATTTTTAAAGATAATTATTGCTTAACAGAATAGCTAGAGTTGGAAGGGCCTTGGAGTTCTTCTAGTCCAATCCCCTGCTCAAACAGGAGACCCTATACCATTTCAGACAAATGGCAAAAATCTTAAAAGCCTCCAGTGTTGGAGCACCCACGACCTCTGCAGGCAAGTCATTCCACTGATTAATTGTTCTAACTGTCAGGAAATTTCTTCTTAGTTCTAGGTTGCTTCTCTCCTCTGCTTTGATGCTGAAGTAACATTTGGTACCTCAAGTTTTCAAACACTATCTCTTATGCACTGTATTTGAAACCATCCTCTAGTAGGTATTCAGCAATGCTAATAGGTGAGCATCTTTCCAACTTTTTCAGCTGCCTGTGCCAACCAGCGCCCAGATCTATTTGCCTGTGTGATTGCTCAGGTAGGAGTGATGGACATGCTAAAGTTCCATAAATTCACCATTGGTCATGCATGGACTACAGATTTTGGCTGCTCGGATTATAAAGAACAGTTTGACTGGCTGATCAAGTAAGTAAAGAATATCTCTCTGTTTACATACAGTATACTCCACTAGACTGCTGAATAACAATAATAAAGATGCTGCTTATTTTTCTATTTTGTTGCACAAAAGCTGAGTAATATAAAGTATTTTAATGTGATTTAGTAGTATAAATTAAATGTGGATATATTCTACAAATTAATAATGAACTAGACCAGCCTTCCCCCACCATGTATCCTAGTCTCCCCAAATTGCAAGTCATCTTTGGGCATAATAACTCCAACATATCTGGAAGTTGCCAGGTTGACAGATGCTCATTTATTGCATAAGTATGTTTTCTATATTCCCATTTTAGAAACTTTTCTTAATGAACTCAGAACCCCTAGAATTTTTTGTATGTTCCAATAGTAGCTTGATATTGTGGTTTGATTGCATTTTTTCATTTTCTTCTTCTTTTTAAGATTTGGTGACCAGAAAAAGGTAGTATTCCACAACAAAAAGAAAATCTTATAGAGAACTGTATAAATCAGTTAAAGTGCCTGCAGCTGGCTTTATTTTTGATCCATACCCTAATAACCTCTAGCACTGAATTTTCTATTTTTTAACCTTTGTTGATCATACCAAGCTATCTGCCAATGAATAAGTTTTCTAGCTCTGTTCAGGCTTCAAATCCATGCTGGAAGATTTGAAATAATGCAGGGTATAGAAAGGATGGGATTCAGTGGGAATAATTTTTCAGGAGCAGATGCCTTCTTTGCATGATATGGATTGGGGTATATTGCATATTATGGATGGCTGTATCCAGTTGTTTTTCCAGCTGCAATTATCCTGCTCCTCCCCCATTCCCTAGATCTTTTGAAGTAGAAGGCAGTATTGTTTGTCCATTTATCTGGCTATTGATGGCCATAAAGCACAAATGACATGTATCTCTTCTGCAGATATTCTCCTCTTCACAATATCAAAGTACCAGAAGGTGATGGAGTCCAGTATCCTGCAGTGTTACTTCTTACAGCTGATCATGATGACCGAGTGGTGCCTCTTCATTCCTTGAAGTTTATTGCTTCTCTGCAGTATACTGTAGGTCGAAGCCCCAAACAAATCAATCCGTTACTAATTCATGTTGACACCAAGGCTGGTCACGGTGCAGGCAAGCCAACAGCCAAAGTTATAGAGGAAGCATCCGACATGTATGCCTTTATAGCAAGGTGCCTAAATCTTGAATGGATAGAATAGATTGTTACTGTTTCAGTTAGAAATCAAGGGCTTTTAACAACATTTTAAAACACTACACTCGGTGTAGTACTTACATTTAAGGACTGCCACTCCTGGCTTCCCGTGAACCTTGATATCCATTCTGCTTCTGTTTGGTGTTTACTTTGCCGCCTCATTTTTAAGTTCAGTCGTACATTTTAAATAGCATGTTATGATAAATAGACAGATTGCAGATGATGCCGTTATGTGGATTCTTAAAGAGTCAAAATGTTGGTGATAATTATTCATACACAACAGTTTTAATGTAATTTTTCTCCTTGTCAACCTATCTGGCTCACTTTGTAATTAAATGTAAGTACTGTTCCAGTATAAGCTGTCAAGTTGTATTTTCTTTGCAACCCCAGTAGTTCCCAAACGTTGAGATTGTTGCCAGTGTTCCTCTATTAAAACAGCTGTACTACAAAGACTGAATAATTTTAGGTTTTGTGCGGGTTCTCTTTTCATTAGTACAGAGTAAAGAAATATTGTAGATATTATCTCATCCATATATGCACATACACACTCCTTGACTCTTTAACTACAAATTATTTACTTATGTTATGCATGCCTAATTCACAAAATCATGAATGTTAATTTTTTTTAAAAAAAAATAGAAACTGACCCCAAAGATTAAAAATACAAACTGAAAGAGAAATGAAAAAACTACCATTTATTTTATACTTACCAATAGTTACTGGTTTACTTATGAATTAGTATAATAATGATCATATAAATAAAATATTCTTGTAAAATATCACATTTTTTTTTGCCATGTGACATATATTGCTGTTTCCTTTGATTAGGAGACAACGTTGTCTTTTCCAAAACAAAGGGATCACAAATGTATGACAACTACTCTTTGACAACTGGAATAATACCAGTTTTAAATTTCTCAGTTTGCTTCTTTTAGCCACCCTGTATTTTTTTACACAACTATAATTCCTGGTGGAAAGTCAAATTCCACATTTTTGTATCATTTAATATTATATTAACATATTCAGTATTAAAGATTCTACCATAAATCTGTTTACGTACATTAATAGACCATCCCCAAAAGTTACCAGTGATGACATGACCATATCATATGGGTCCATGAACCCTCAAATTCTTTACACCTCCACCATATAAAATCCAATATTTATTCTTTTAAATGTATTCTTTGGGATGTCCAATATACCCTAAATTTCACCCTTTGATGAATCAACTTTAATCTCAGTTCTGTTGTTACCGTTTTAACATTTTAAACAATATTGCATACATTGATAGGACTCTATCAAAGATATCAGTTCTTTAATCCAAGTTTGAAATATTCCAGAAATTACCATATTAAAAATATTCTTCAGCTTTTTATAGAGATGCTATAGGTTTTAATTCTGTCATTGATTCCATCAAGTGAGCAACTCCAGAGCCTTTGAAGCAGCTGAAATTTATGGTCTGTATGACTTTGTTAAAATACACTTAAGCTGAAGATACCTCTACTTTTAATGTACATTTTACACTAAGCATAAAGAAAAAGGACTAGCTCTTGTCTTTATTTTCTTTTCCTTTACGGACTATATATACAATAATGTTGTTAAAATAACAATTAATTAATAAGATTCAGTAGTAGCTGAATCTTTCATTAAACTGGTAGTCACCAGATGTTTTGGATTATGTTTCTCATAAAAATAGTATGGGCATTGATGAAGCATTGATAGAGTATAAACAATCTGTGTTTTTACTTTATTATGTCCCTTCCTTATCTATCTTGTCCAAAGGTTATATTTTTCAGTTGAGAAAATGCGATGGTTCTGAATATTGTTTCTTACACACACACATGCTTTTATACTATATCCTTTTGGTCACTAGATACGATAGGATCAGTAAGTGCAGACTACAGAGTTGAGTCTGATGATTTCCCTTGCATGTCAGCAATCTCCCTCAGCTTCAAATTCCATTCATTTCTTTTATCAATATTTTATTTAATGTAACAACTTTCTTTTGCTTACTATTTTTTTTACATTATGCATAATGCTGCATACTTTGAAAGGAAATAGCCCAATAGGATTGTATTTATGAATATCATGGCTATTTTGGCAGGATAAGGGTGGTAGCCTTCTGTTTCAGAAATTCTAGTCAATGGGAATAACTTAAATTGCTTAAATTGTGTAGTTCCTAAGGAAATCTGCTACCTTATGACTTCATAATGAGCTGGGGTTGCAGTTTTGAATCAGGAACAAATTTGATATAATTATCTTCCTTTATTGTATGCAATTCCTCCTACGGAAGTTCTCCTTCTAATAAATTGTTCTTCCCCAAGATCCCAGAAGCTTTCTAATAGTTGGCCTCTGCTACCTGCTTGGAATCTCCTGACAAAATCAAAACAGATTCAGCTACTAAGTCCAGTCGTGAAATCTACTTGCAGATGGGTTCTGAGACTGGAAGACTGCGGCATCTGAATTCGGAGATACGATTAATTATACAAGTAGTACAAATAACACCTCTTAAGAACAATGCTATAAAATTTCCTTTCTTTTAAATTATTGTTATGTAGTTAAAAAAAATTAAATAGGATTCAATAAGAAGAGAAATAGTCAAATAGATATAGATAGATGGTATATAAATTGTGTACAATAAAACAGCTGTGGGGGGAACTACAGGGTCTTTTATATACATATGCTGTACCAGATGATGGCTCTATAAATTTGATTCATATGTATTAAGAAAAAAACCTAACAGGTTGCTAAACAGGTCTTTAAGCAAGAACTACCTTGTATTATCCAACTTTTAATTCAAATTTCCCATTTTTAAAAAACTACTTCCTTAAAAAGTAGAAAACAGGAGAAGATTGATGCTTTTGCTTTCTGCATCTAAGTATCTTAATGGCCAATTTCGTAAACAGAATGATGGGACATTACTCTGACCTGTGTATATAATTTAAAAATCTGATATAAGCAATGGCAATGCAGTCCTTACCTCTGAATCTGTGGGCTACAGAGATTAAGATAGGATAGAGTTACTCTTTTTTCTCTGAACACAAAGATACTCTGACACTGAGTGTACCTATGGTTTTAGAACTATGGATGATTCATCATCACTTTCTCCCCACCACACATCAAATTGTTTTACTAATTTGTTGTTGATTGCATTATTTGCTATTGTGTTTTTCAACCCAGCTGCCTGATGGTTTTGTTCAAAGAAAACCTAACTACTGTATAGAATGCAAATGGCAAAGAATTGTTAAGACTGTCATATCATTTATCTGTTTCCTGATGAATGACCCAGGAGAGCAGATTTTAAGTTGATGTTCCTGAGACTACTCAAAACCACATTATAGTCTCGCATATTTTCTAACTGTTTCAGCACCTCAGTTTTTATTTAATGTTGTGTCTCACATTCTCTCATTAACCTTTCCTGATTGCTCACGGTGACCTGTAGGAAAACAACTGACAAGTGCATTGTTGTATGCTATTTTTGAGCTTGACAAATTGCCCTCTTTTTCTCATTCATTTTAACCGTATCACCTACTCCAATTTTCTGCCCATTATAGTAGTTCTTTTGCTGTTTTCATTTTGTCCATACCATAAATTATTTGGATCATTAGCACTCAGAATTTTAGAATACCTAATACCTACAGAGATAAACTAGCTGCCTTCACAAATTTATAATCTATTTATCAGCCTTTCTTCTATCTAATCATAAACCGTGCATTTTTATGACAGTTTTATAAGAGGAAGATCATATCCAGTATTTACCTGTAATATTCCTCTGGTGGGTTCATAGGATTTAGGCCTCATACTTGATTTGGCACAATTTATCAGGTAACCATTTTGTTCTATTTGTCTCTCCTATAACTTTAAGTACAGATTATGCTGACTGACCATGTTCAGAAGTGCCTTTATGTGACTAGAAGACCCTTAACTATCAGTAAGGCCATTTTGTTAACAGTGCAAGATTTTTGTGTGACAAAAAAAAAAGTAAAATGGAAATATGGCTTCCACATGTCTTACGTGTTGTAGAGTCTCTTGTAGAAATTAAACTTGCACAGTTTACACATGATCTCTTGTATGGGGTCACAGCAAATGATGTCATTGTCAGAACTTTTTTTAACAGCACTTCTGGATTCAGCCCAATGTGGAAAAAAGAGTCTGAAAGCATCATTACAGTAAAAATACTTAATTTGGAAAGCCTTATCTCGAACAGAGTCTGACCAATATATAGAGTAAATAAACAGGTATTTCATTAACTATTGATTAAAGAAAATGACTGTTGGCTAATATTTTCCATAGGATTCAGAAATGTTTTCTGGATATGCTTAATTAAAATTTGCTGGACTATACAATCATCTAATATTTATGAGCAGTGAGTTCACTGAACCCCTCCTGGCTTGTTTTATTCTTTTGCTCATTTAATTTGAATGGATACTGTTTTAACTTTTTCAATTTGCCACTGTAATTATTTTGGTCTACTTTATTAACACCACCACTGAACTATCAGGATTTGTTTGTTTGTTTGTTTAAAAATTTATATGGCCACCCATTTCAATCAACTCTGGGCGGCTCAGAAAACAACAATAAAACCTATAAATAAAAAAGAACAATCATAAAGCAAAGAAAACAGTAAAATGGTAAAATACCTGTGCCATAATACGGTATAACTTGAGCTTTGGGTTTTTTTCTTCATAACAACCAATTTATCTTGATTTTCTTTCAGAAGTATGCAGCTTCTATAGTCTTGCGCGTTTCTCCGCTATGCACATCTTTCTCTCTAGACTTCATTAGCACTTCCTTTGCAGCTGCGAAATACAATCAATTGGTCTGATTTGTCCATGTTCTTTTCCTCCATCCCCCAAAAGTGAATGTTTTGATCATTATATAAAGTTTTGTCAGTTAAACCAAAAGTCATACTGTATTGCCAGGTAACTGCTAGGAAAAAATGGTTACATATACACTTACCATAAAGGAAACAAATGCTAGCCAACAGCTGCTGTTAAAGACTACTTAGCACATCCAAATGAACATTTCAACATGACAGGGTTACTGAATCAGTGGCCCTAAAACTGGCAGTACTTTTGAAAGCAGTCTTGATCCCTGCTAGATTACAAACTGATGGGAACAGGTGGGAAGATCAAATACAGCAGTTGCAACACAATCCTGGACTAATGCAGAGGTTGCCCTATCAGTAGGCAGAGAAGTAGCTACTGAAACTAGATTTATTCATTTATTTATTTAGAGAACTTATATAGCTACCTATTTGCTCACAGCAACTTTAGGTAGCTTACAAACAATAAAAACACAGTATAGAAAAAAATAAAAGTCAAAAAACAATCACCATTCCCCCCCCCCCGGCAACAATACCAAGTCAAAAACCCCATTTGATCGGCTCCATCCTACTCTGGGTTCCTCATGCCTGCTGGCAAAACCAAGTCTTGCAAAAGAGTATCAAAGTGGGGTCCAGTCAGATTTCTGGAGGATGATATTCCAAAGAGAGGGAGCCACCACCATGGAGAAGGCCTTTCTTCTAGGTCCCGTCAGATATACCACCTTAGGGGACGTGACCCACAACATTCCTTGCCTCCCCGCTCTAGTGGGTTGGGTGGATGTGATGGTCCCTCAGATAACCTGGTCCCTCATCAATGATCTTGATTATCAACAACTGGTAAGGCAAATTATTTACCTTACTTTGCATTATTATTATTATTATTATTATTATTATTATTATTATTATTATTATTATTATTAATTTTACAGTAAGCTTTTTATTGTTTTTTTCTCTACATACATATGTTAATTTTTCAATTAGCGTGTGAGCTGGGTTCATAAAACGCTAATACATACTCAAGTCCTACTCTTTGGTTCTCTCCTCTAACCATTTGTAGAATAAATTTCAGCTTTGGTAATATTCTGTTTCTTCTTTGCCTTTCAACCTCATAGTTAGTCTGTCCATCTCAGCGCAATCCAGTATTTTTTTAATTACTTCTTCCTCTGATGGTATTCGTTCATTCTTCCAACATTGCGCATAGATTATTCTTGCTGCCGTTATAATATGTAGAACCAAATATAAATTTTGCTTATTAATCTCTTCTGGTATTATACCTAATAAAAAAATTCAGGATTAAATACTACATGTTCTCCTAATATTTTTTCTAACCAAGCATGTATTTTTTCCCAATAGGCTTTTACTTTGTCACATGACCACCAGATATGATAGTACGTACCTGAATTATGTTTACATTTCCAACATTTATCTGACACATTTTTAAACATTTTTGCTAATCTTGCTGGTGGCAAGTGCCATCTATAAAACATTTTATATAAATTTTCTTTATACGCAGTTGACATTGTCAATTTATAATTTTTCTCCCATAATTTTTGCCATTTTTCTAATTGTATATTATAACCAAAGTTTTTCGCCCACCTTGTCATTGTCTCTTTAGTTTGTTCACTTTCCATCTCTAAAATTAACAAAAAATTATACATTTTCTTAATTAATTTCTCATCAGAAGTTAACAATATCTTATCAAATACAGTTTGTTCTTTATAAAATCCGTACAGTTTCACATCTTTTTCATATCTATTTTGTATTTGTAACAATGCCCACCATGACATGTTGATGCTCTGTTTTTCCAGCTCTTGTTTCAATTTTAATGTCCCATCAGTATTCAAAATTTCTCTATATGCCCAAGTTTTTTCAAAATCTAACAAATTTGGGTGTGAGAAAGCTTCTGTCGTTGATAACCACCCTGGAATTTTTACATATATTTTAGTTTTAATTTTTTCCCATACTGTTATCAAAGCATTTCTAATACAGTGATTTTGAAAATACTTATGAATTCTGTTTTTCCCGTACCACAAAAAAGCGTGCCACCCCATTTGTAAGTCATGTCCCTCCAAATATAACAACCTTTTATTCCTAAGCATTATGCATTCTTTCACCCATGTTAATACAGATGCTTGATAATACAAAGCCCACTCGGGTAGGCCAATAATACTTTGTATTATTTTTATTCTATGCAGTTGGGAGAGATACTGAAAAGCTTATTGGCTAACTAGCTACACTGCGTGCTGTTTGACTAAATGAGGTCATTATTTGTTGCAAAGTACCTTGGAATCATTGGCGGAATCTCTTTTCAAAGCCATTGGAGGAAGGAACCTCTAATGGGAATTATGGAAGATGCAGTGGATCAGAAAGATTTCATACAAATCTATACAGTATTGCTCTAAAGATTCTGTATTGGACATGCATTTTGGGTACAAAAGAGATGCAGTTAAAAATCATTTAGGAGAAAGAGCCGTATGTAAAACCTCAGAAGTGCTTCTTGATCCTAAGTTGGTTCATATTCCTAAGCCAGTCAAGGTTGGTGATGGTTATCAATATTACGATCATGTACCGTCTTGATTATTACAAAGCACTGTATGTGGCATTATCTTTGAAGAGCATCTAGTTCAGACATGTCAAACTCATGACGTCATGTGACATCACGCAATGTATCGGGACGGTTTTGCCATTGCTGGCAATGGGGGAGGCGTGGCTCTTGCGTGACATGTCCGGCCCGTGGGCCAGCAGTTTAACACCCCTGATCTAGATGTTACATCTGCTGCAAAATACGGCTTCGAGCCTGCTGATCAGTGTAAGACAAGTATAATATGCCTCCTGTGGTGAAATCAGCACTGGTTTTCAGACTGTATTTCTAGACTGGTATTAACTTTTAAATCCCTAATCAGCTTAAGGCTTGACTGACAGGAAGCCATTTTAGACTGTTGAAATTTACAGGATTAGGCCTTACTATCAGTCTAATGTCATGGTGCCAATAGATGAGTCCAATAAATACAGAACTCCAAGGCAAGAGGTTTCCTTAAAGAACATATTTATTGGCTACAAAGTATCGGTAGGATCAAAAGTGAAACCAAGATTGACGTTCCCTCCCAAAAGTTACAAAGTTGAACTTCCCACCCCAGTAATATGTCATTAATCACATTCCCCAATAAACTACTTTGGCGGGCTTTCTAATGGAAGGCTCAGCCCACCAAAACCCAAGAAGCAGTGACCTTGGTTCCCACAGGACAATTTATTGTTTTGTCTAACCTTAAAAGCACACATCCCGCCTCCCAACTATTGTTCCATGCCAGGAGTGGGCAACTTTGGAGGATGGGGTTTGCACTGAAGTTTTGATTCTTGACTTTCAGGAGAGTACCTTGAAACTATCTAGTAATGCTATGATCTCACCATAATGAATGTGTTGGGGAGGGGCAGTCAAAATGGGAATAGGAGGAAAGCTACTTCCCTTCCCATCTTTAAAAAAAAAACAACTCTCCCCACCGCCACCAAATTTGGCCACATTGCCACTGAATTTTGGTGATACAACTTGGAATGCTGGGGAGTTGTAAATACACTGCTGTGGGGATGGCAGGCAGCATCTGAGCCGCTGATTGCCTATACCATAAGAAATATTAATTGCAGCAATAATACAATAGATGTATAAGAAGATTCACCAATAACACATACTTCATCCATCTAGCCCAGCTTTGATTGTCGTGGGTGCCAATGTCCTCATGATGTCTGAAGAGAGTTTTCCTGCTGTGATAACTATAGATACACAGCATTTTAACCTAGATGTTTTGCAATGAGCTTTAGAATTTGAGCATTTTGGACTTTTGAGTGTGTGTGAGATCTCAGTACATACAATGTTTTGTAAGGATAAGTGATTTAATCTTACGTTCTGAATGATTGTTCCACATATTTAATCAATGCCACTTAAAAGATTCTTACCAGAACTTTTTCACTGAAGATGGAAGGCATTCTCCTAAACTTCATCCATAATAAATGAAAGTCCATTAACAAGGAGAGTAAGATGACAGATTTGGAGATAGGAGACTTTCCCATCCAGCTATCTTGAATTCAACTATCACTTTTATGAATCCTTGAAACAAAGGACAATTGAAAAATTCAGGACCTTCAACTTTATGAAATCAAACTCTGAGTAAATGTATCAGCTAATTCTGCTTGTATCCATTCAAAATGGTTGATGCTCAAATTTCTTTCTTAATTGTGTTATCCATACTCCATGTACTGTACTACTACTGAGAGACTTCTAGCTGTTGCTCCCTGAATACCTGACTCTCCATGGATCAGGATGTGTATTTAGATTTAGGCTTTTACTGACATAGGAGAATAATAGAAATTCAAAGTATGGAGTTCGAAACAGAATCACGAATAACAGGGTAACGAAACTATGTCACTGCTGCAAATATATATTTCTATTTATGCTGGCAAAACAATGCTAACACCAATAATTATAAACAAAGTTCCTTACAGTGCTCAGGGCACCCATCACAAACACCTTGTTCATTGTATGCTTTCAAATGTAAGATGTACATGTACCCCTGAGTTGGCAGGAATATAAATTAAAGCACCTATAACTGATGGCTGTCTCATCTTCCCTTAATCCATGTAGCAAAAGGGAGTTCACCTTTGAGTAATTAAATGATACCAGATATCTTAATTTAGGAGGGGTTTTTTTCTAACTTTAAACCAGAATCTGCCTTCTTGCAATTAGTTGCATTAATTTGGGTCCTGCAGTTCTGAATAACGGAATTTGGTCTTGGGCTGCTTCTCTCTGATATCCTCTTAGAGTTATTAAGAGTGCAGTCCTATCCACCTCAGCCTTCTCAAAGATAAACATTTCTAATTCTTCCAATCTCTCTTAGTAGGACTTAGTTTCTAATCATGAGTATCCTCTCTGCTCTTATCTGGCCAATTTCTGTCAGTCTGAAAAGTATAAAGCCTAAAAGAAGGAGCCATTGGTGAATCTCACCAGAACAGAATGCAATAGAAGTTCATGATTTTGAACTTTGTTGACATGGTCTAAAATTACCTTATCCTTTTTTCTTTTTCTTTTGCAGCAATTTCATAGTTACTAAACCATGTATTCACTATCCTATACCTGTGCATTTGACTTCTGTTTCCAAAATGAAGAATTTTGCTTTTTTTCAGGTTCAGCTCATTTTTCTAATGGTTAGCCTGGCAAAGCCTTATGTTACCACTTACTTACTTATTTCCTGCCTTTATTATTTTTACAAATAACTCAAGGCAGTAAACATATCCAGCATACCTTCCTCTTTTCCCACAACAACCTTGTGAGGTGAATGGGGCTGAGGAGAATGACTGACCCAAGGTCATCCAGCCAGCTTTCATGGCTAAGGAGGGACTAGAACTCAGGTCTCCCACCTTCTAGCCAGGTACATTAACCACTAGACCAAACTATTGTCAAGGTATTTACAAATAATTTCTTTATGATATATTGCCTTTCCAGGTGTTGATGTCAGACTGATCTGTACATTCTGTGATTGTTTGGGGGCGGGGGGGAGAGAAATGAAGATAGGGAAAAGATTAATCCTGATGGTCTCTATGATATTGCCAAATTATTGGATTTCTGAGCAAGAATAAATATTTTTAGTATGCACTGTATTTCCTTTTCCAGTTGTATTGCTTCTAGAAGTTGCTTTTAAAAAAAGTATCATTCCACTGTTATATTCCTATCAAAGGAATCACCCCACCAGCTCTCTGTTATACTATTTTTTTTTACCATAATTGCTTTCTGTATTAAGAGTTGCCATATAACCCATATTCTGAGAATACGTATATAGAAAACAAAAGCTATAAACTTTATGAGCCAATGTTCCTTGTGATTTCTTATATGGTAGTTTAATAACCCCATTATAGCAAAAATTCCACATCCTTCTCCAATGGATAAGACTTTAGCTCATAACCTAAAGCAATCTTCTTGGTTTCATTGATTTGTCTCCCGTCAGAATTCCCCATCTACAATATAGAAAGGTATTCCAGATAGTTAGCACAAATAATTGTACCTACCTTTCTTTCTGGGGGTGGGTTATTCCTGAATTACGTGTACCTTGGGCTTCCCAGAATGAAATAGTCATGTGACCCCCACATTGACCCAAATAAGCTACCGTATTTTCCGGCGTATAAGATGACTTTTTAACCCATGAAAATCACCTCAAAAGTTGGGGGTTCGTCTTATACGCCCAGTCGTCTTATACGCCGGAAAATCAGCGGGTGGCGTCTGGCGGGAGCCGCCTGGGCAGTCCTGCAAAGTACTTTCCTTCCCTGCCGGCTCCCATCCGACGCTCTTCCCTCTTGAGGCAGCATCCCCGAGGACTCCTTAGGAGCCGGGGAGCGATGCTGCCTCAAGAGGGAAGAGCGTCGGGCGGGAGCCGGCAGGGCAGTCCTGCACATGTGCGCACTCCCCAGCTGCTAAGGAGCAGCCGGGGAGTGCACGCGTGCGCAGGACTGTCCTGCGGGCTCCCGCCAGACGTCAGCCTGCCCTGCTTCCTCCACAGTGAGAGAGGAGGGCGTGCCTTCCCGGGCTCGCTGATTTTCCGGCGTATAAGACGAAAAATCTTGAAAATCATCTCAAAAGTTGGGGGGTCATCTTATACGCCCAGTCGTCTTATACGCCGGAAAATACGGTAACTGGTTTAGGCCAATTTCTTGAGTCTAGATTTCTTGATGAATCAGGACTTCCTCTTCCAGGGATAGCAATTTATCTGAGCATGGTGTTAGCAAGAACCATTCTTTGTATCCCAGCCTTGTCTCATATCAATGGTAGACACTGATGAAAATGGGGCAATTAATATCCACACAACATCCAAAGCAGGAAATAGATCAGGGTATCGATGAAATAAAAACATAAAGCAAGTTATATCATGTAGTTTCAACAACTTAACTAACGTTATTCTCTTTCGTGCTGTTCTACAGCTCATTCAAAAATCATACAAAACTCTAATGTTTTCCTACAAGGACTATTATTATTATTTTTATTATTATTTTTTATTTTAATCCCATTTATATCCCGCCGTTCTCCGAAGACTCAGGGCGGCTTACAATTTAAGCACAAACCAATGTGCTTAGCAATAGCTTTCATTCTATGTATATGCCTGCTTATTAGGGCTTTCGCCCGCCCCCAAGCGGCATTATTACAAAGTCAGCTTATTGCCCCCAACAATCTGGGTCCTCATTTTACCTACCTCGGAAGGATGGAAGGCTGAGTCAACCTTGAGCCTGGTGGGATGCGAACCTGCACTAATTGCAGGCAGCTGGTGTTACTTAAGGAGGCATTAGCCTACTGCTCCACCAAGGCTCCTATTTTGAGGCATTAGCCTACTGCTACTCCTATTTTGAGGCATTAGCCTACTGCTCCACCAAGGCTCCTATTTTGAAACACATTTTGTATGTAATACATATGCATAAATATGCATGAGCAAAAGAGTGCAAATAACATTAAACAAGGAAAACAAATATTATAATATTTATATTTTGCACAACAGAAGATGTAACTTCTGATTTCCAGAAATGGGCTGTTCACATGCATACATCTCACTTACCTCATTTATTTTTTTCTTACTTTCTTAAAAATGCATCACATGGTAACTTGCATACGTGGGTGAACCATCACAATTAAATGACACATTACCTCAGAAACATTCCTCATTGTGAGTACTTGTCATCAGGTATTGAAGGAGGAAGTGAATTATATCCAGGTATAGAGGCCAAATGTACATCCTTGACATTCTATCAAGCAAAGATCAACAACTTTTAGTTATAACAATGTGTTTCTCTAAGAACTTGCTACCGTGTTATATTGAAAATTAATTTTAAAATGTCATCACATAGTTGATTTCAAATAACTGATTGCAATCATGACATTGTGTATACTTCCAACAGTTTTCCATGTGGGGTTTTTATTGCTAAGCAAATTAGTGTCCTGAAAATCTTATAATCTCAGCTTCTTTGTGACTTTCTGCCAAGTTGCAACTGAGACTGTTTTGAATTATCCTAGAACTGATACAATCTAACAGGAACTAGGTAATTCTGCAATTAGCAGAAGGTCATTTTTGCCATTTTCTTTTTTTCTCTGCCCCCCTTCCCCCATTCAAAAATCACTTCCACATACTGCAACTTTGAAAGGCTCTCTGGAATTGTATAAGAAAATGAAACAGGGATTGCAAGAGCAAGAACCAGCAAAATTAAACACATTTCCTTCTATTTTGAATTAATTTTCATTTCTGCCTGCTCATCATGATCTAGCAATAATTTCCTGCTTAACACTGCCTGGATAGTAAAAACAATGAAGGAAACCCCTTCAAGAGCCTTAGACTTTCTTGATACTCCAGGAATTAAAAGAAAACATCATGGACGTGAGAAGATTCATCCTTACTAGGTAAAAGCAATTTTCTTGTGTACAAGGGTGGGGGTGGGATCGGAGAACTGAAAAGGCAGAAGTCCATGGAAAATGAAGTTTAAATTCCCTCCTGTGTTCGGTTGAAAAACTCAGCTCAACTGTTTCTACCTGATTTATAAACTGTCATTCTCTGTCACAGGGAATTGTCACATACTGTATTAGTGCAGAAAAGGGACAGACTGATGAGCCTGTAAAATATACTTGTACGGTCCGAAATGTACTGCTCTAAAATCTTTTGTAAGAAAGTATTGTGGAATTTCTCCTGTACGTGTGTTTCTGTTCTGCAGTAGTCCTCTATTACTTGCAGTATGTTTCCCAATGCAGGTTTCTTTAAAAGCCCACACATTCTACAGTATTATATGCTGATCTGACTTAAAGATGCCAGACTAATCTCCTCAATAAACCATGTCTCGCTTTCATATACAAAGATTTGTCCACATAATATTGAGAGAAAAATGCATGGGAAGGAAACTGTTCTTAACTACTATTTGAGGGAACACCTGCTGCCGGCATCAAACGCCCTTCGCCCAGTGCGCTCCCACAGGGAGGGTCTGCTCAGGGTTCCGCCGGTGAGAGATTGCCGGCGGGTGACACCCAGGGATAGGGCCTTCTCAGTGGGAGCGCCTGCCCTCTGGAACCAGCTGCCGGTAGAACTGAGGACTGCTCCCGACCTCCGATCATTCCGCCGGGGCCTGAAGACCTGGCTCTTTGAGCTCTCGGGCCCAGGCTGAGGAGAAAATTTTAACTGGGGTTTTAATGTACAGGGTGAATTTAATGCTTTTTAATTGGTTTTAACTTTTGTATGTTTTGATTTTTAAATTCCCTGTAAACCGCCCTGAGTCCTCAGGGAAAGGGCGGTATACAAATGCAACTATTAAATTAAATTAAATTAAATTACATAGTTTCTCACAAATGGTAAAAAGAAGCCATTCCTGTTCCAGTTCCTGTCTGGTATGTGTTTAGCATCATGATCCTTCAACTTTTTTTTCCAGTGAACCTGGGATATTTTTAATTTATTTTTTTTTTTGGGGGGGAGAAGAAATAATGACTTATAACAGCCTTTTTTAAACTACCACGTTAGAAGCAACTGGAAACGAAATAATTTTTTTTGAAACAAATTCTCTCATTTATATAAATCCATACAAGGTATTTTGTTTGAAACCTATTAGCAAATTCATATACATTTGCAATTTTAGGTAATTCAAAGAATAAAAGAGCTTCTTGATGGGTGAGTTGGTAGCTATGAAAAATTGTTGTTCTTTTAAGGTTTTTCCATGTTGCTTTTACTGACGTCCTGAACAGATTAAATAAAGATAATTTGTTATTTCCAAGCAAAATGCCTTATTGGCTATATATAGTTGGCATTGAGAGCTATTTCCCTATAATCCTTTTTTTAATAACCATTGTCCTACAAGTATTAACATGCCAATATATTTATGCTCTATACATTTTACAGCACTGACTTATCATGAATATAAATTAAAATGTTTGTTGTTCAACTACATCCTTATGCCTCCAGATGCTCACACATAGATAATGATCATGCAGCTTGATACACTCTCTGGCAAAACATAATTACATTGATAGATTTTTTTTAATAAAAAAATGACTTGGCAAAGATCTAGCAAAACAGTGTGATGATGAGCAGATGGTAATTATAGATATAGGTAGATATATAGACATTTTAAATCTCCAATAATGGAGTTTATAGAGAATAGGAAATCACTTTGAACAATAACAGTGCAAGCTTGCTTGTGATTTTTATGAATGGGTCTGTTACCAGTTTTGCTTAAAATGATGCTTGATTATAGTTTCAGATTTAATCCCCAAAATGTTAATACATAATTCCCAAATTTGTAATTCACTATAGTGAATTACTATAGGGGTCTCAAGGCAAGCTTTTGCTGACTTGGGAGTAGTTTAGAAAAAAAAAAACCTGTGCAGTCTGGATAGAAACAAACTACACTAACTACAACAATAGATTAACATACATTACTTTGTTTCTTCCCTTTAAACAATTCCAGAGGACATGTCGGACTGCAATCATATTTAATCTTGTGTGTGTGTGTCAAAGGAAACAAATGGCTTACGCCTCTACAGCTAGCCGAACTAAATACTGCAGGCATTTGCCATGGGCAATTGTGGGGAAGGGGGCCATTTTCCTCTCACTCTTGATTACTTTTAGCAAAACAGCAAACTCATCAGAATCTCCAACATCAAATTTAATTTGACTGTGAGATATTAGGGTCCTAGCAAGCTAGACAGTGAACTCATTTAGCCCAATTGGGCAGAAGAAGTGGGGAGG
Source organism: Vipera berus (assembly GCF_964194415.1). NCBI lineage: Eukaryota > Metazoa > Chordata > Lepidosauria > Squamata > Viperidae > Vipera > Vipera berus. Next base: position 252,173,380 of record NC_138202.1, on the reverse strand, counting down.
CACCTTGTTATTTCAAATACCTACAACCCATCAGGATGTTCTCTGGAAATCAGATTCAGCCTCTGCTGTCTGCTTAAAGCCCTGCATTTCCCAATCCACTTACATATTTGGGAGAAGGAAAAATCAACCAGCAATTATTAAAAAGTGACTATAAACCTGTAATGATCTTTAAGTACAAGGACTCTGAAATCTGGACTTTATTCAAAGAATTTCACATTGTTGGAGGATGTAAATGGATATACTGTATCCCTGACAATTATTAGAATTACTCTCCATTCACTATCTCTGGGTAATTTTTCTATCAAATTGAATTTGTAAACATGTTGCAGTATTTAGGGTATGAACATTATCCTAATTTTTCAGTATACTGACTGTGATGCTGTGATTACATTCCTGATGTTAAACTTTTTTTTTTCCTCTTCAGTTCTCTTTGTCCCTTGAAAATGTAGTTTGGATCATTAATAACAGTGGATAAAAAAGCAAGGACAACAGGTCATAATTTATTTCTTCTCTCCAACTTTTCCAAGATGGAAAATATTCTGCTTCTCATCTTCCAGTAGAATCCTCCCATAGAATGCAACACCACCCGTTTGTTTGTTTGTGTTTGTTTGTTTAAGAAAATTTATATGGTCACCCAACTCATTCTCAATGACTCTAGACTGCATTTAACAATAAAAACCCAAGATAAAAACAATAAAAAATAACCCTCTTCACTCCGCTGGTGGCAACGATCAAATTTAAGTTGTATTATGTTGCCGTATTAGAAATCATTGTTATCATGTTGGCCTACACCTTGAGTTCTTTCCCTTTGACCATATTCTAATAATCTAAATGTTTATCTTAAGCAGATATGTCAGGCAATACTTCTGAGAAAAAAAAACATTCTATGAGATGTAGATATGTGGATATGTAGCTATGGAAATATTTTTTCTGTTTGGCTTTGCTTAGGATTGGCAATTTTGACAACTATTTCATTCTTAGAGAATTAAGTAAAAGAAATGTATTAAAGGAAGTGTGAAAGTTGACAAAATGTACCGTGGTGCTGATTGGCATTAAACTATGTAATATAATGGCATAGTAGAATTGAGTAAATTGTTTTAGAACAAAACTAAGTAGGGTTTGGTCACAAGTTATGACTAAGATTTTATTAGATTTTACTTTAAGTACAAGAACTTTGAAATCATTTATCTTGGACACTTTATGTGATTCATATAAGATATTTTTATTCTTTTAAAATTCGGTGCTTGAGGACTTTCGGTTAGGCATTGTGGCATGACAGGCATAGGAAGATAGGGGTCCGTCTTCCACGTTTGATTTTGCCCCGCTGGGGACCCTAAAAAGAAACAAAAGTTGCCTCAGAGAGGTGATGGAGGGGACCCTCATCAATCGTGGAGGGGCGGTGGCCCTTCTGCTGGATCCGAGGAAGACCTCCAAACTGTCAGTCTACGAATGTAGACTGACTACATTCGTGTGGCCAGTCAAAAGCTGCTGACCACCAAAGATAAGCACTAACTAGCAATTTTTGAGCAACATGGATGGAACTGGATGAGATTTTATCCTCTTTTTATGACCTTAATAATACTTTCCTGGAAAAAAAGAATGCCCAAAGCAAAGATTCCTCCCCAATGAAAGAGGGAAGGGAAGTTTTTGCCTCTCTCCCTCAGGAAAAGAAAAGCGGCAAATTAATTGCTTTGGGGGAAATAGACAAAACTACAAGATTAATTTGGAATTAATACAGATATATAGCTTTGAAATTTGGGGAGTAAAAGTACCTTTGAGACTTTTTTTTTAGAAAAGATATTTGAAAGTCTGTAAAATAGGCTTGGATTTGGAAAACTGGAAGACAGTATCAATGACATCTAGTGGTGAATCACGGCACTACAATTTATTATGCTTAAAGGAAACTTGGCTTGAACCCGGACTTAGATAAGACTCTTTGTTGTTCCAGGAAACTCACTTTTGCAGACTGCAGCTGGGAAAAGGGGGGAAAAAACCTCTTGGGCTGCTTATCTGTATTGGGGACCCTATTGGACTATAAAGTCTGCATACAAAAACAAAATGAGTGTTCCATACTTAGACTCAAATGGTTAAAAAAAAAACAAAAAAACCAAAGCCCCCAGCCTGATATACCAACAAGAAAATGTTAATGAATTTCAGAAAGAAATTCTTTCTATGTTGAAATCAATCCAAGAGACAATTGTTTTATTTCATGATGAGACTAAAAATAACGCAAATGAGATAAAAACAATTTTCTAACCTAAACTTACAAATTCAGACAATGACTACAAAAAAGGAACTAGTAACCCAGAAAGCAGAAGGAAAATTAGAAGAGACGGGTCCAAAGATGGAGGACCTAAAGGAAGGAATTAACAGACAGATACAGACAAATGAAAAATTAGAAGATGAAATGGTAACACCAGAAATGGAAAAGATGTCTTACTTGTCAAGATCTCAGAACACATTTGAGGATAAGGAAGAAGAGCTGATCGAACAGATGACAAAGCTGTTATGAGAAATACTGAATATTGACAAACAAGAAATGAAAAGAAAAACTGAAGGAGAAGGATGTAGGCTGTTTAATGAATATAAATGGGTTGAGCATTCTTTCAAAAATACTTCAATCAAATTCTCTTCCTCATTCCAAACAATATACACAAAAAACAGAGGAAGAATTACTTGATGATTCAAATGCACTGACTTGGAAAATTATTTGGCAAAGGAAGAAAGTTAGAGTAAGACTGAGGAAAATAGAGGTTTTGACATATTAGATGGGATATTATACTATTAAACAGATGTTTGAATATGGTTAAGAAAATAGATAACTTTTAGAAATAAAAGTGTTATAATTAGGAGGATAGGATTTGTAACTAGAATATTATACTTTGTTATGAGATGGGAAATATGAAAATTATAAAAGGGTTTGAAGGAAAGCTTTTGGTTCCCCAAATATAACCAAAAGGAAAGCTTTTGGTTCCCCAAATATAATTTATTATGAGAAAATTATAAGGGATAGAGATATTTTGAACATTTATAGGAAATTAAAATATTACAAAAGCGGGGAAAACAGTATGTTGATTGAACAAATGGATTTTAAGTGCAAATGAAATTGAAATATGTTCTGGCTAAAAAAGATATTATAAACTCACACTATCGATATTATGTATAATACCAGAAAAATGTGATGAAGATGTCTATATTTAATTGTAGATGTAACAAGAATTGTATTTGCCCGGTGTGGAAAAATGCATACCACTAGAAGAAGAGAGGATCAAGGAAGCACTAGATGGTGTAGTATTGGAACTAGATTGAGAAAGTTAATATGTACCACTGAATTATTACCAGTGGACCCAGACAACACATTGTTTATTCAGTACTTATGATTGTAAAATTAGAAAATTAATAAAATATTTATTAAAAAAAATAAAATTCATAGTGAAAGTCTTGGTGTTACTATACACTATTTTAAGTATGTACAATCCATTCAGGGTGTGAGGGCCACCATTTTCATTTTTCCCTGAAACAAGGTAATCATAATTATCATCTCTATTTCTCTCATCTTCCTAATCCTTTTTTTTCTTATTCTTATTTGGCAATATTTGGCCCTAATTATGCTATTTCCCAAATTTTATACAAAGTCGATTAGAAACATCAATGTTTTTCAACCCTGGCACCTTTAAAATGTGTGGAATTCCCATAATTCTGGGAGTTGAAGCTGGTCTATATTATATCAACTGAGCTGTTTTTCACCTGTGCAATCCATATCAAGCTATAAGCATCAATGTATTTTAACCCATTATTCTCTGGATTTAAAATGGCTAATCCGATTTTGTTGTAATATATATTGGCTGTGCTGTGGATATATATTGATTGTGTGCATGTATACATTTTTAACAAGAGTTCCTGCATCTATCACTGTGCATATGAGTTTAAATAAACATGATAATAAGACATCTTGCAGTAAACTCAGATTATTATTACTATTAGAAAACTCCCAACCTGATTTGTGTTTTAAGGGCTCTAAATGTGTGTGTACACCAATGAATGAAGCAACATCTGGCTATCTAGTTCATGCTGTTGCAATGAATCTCTTCCACAGAGAAAAATCTAATACAATTCAACTCCTCACATTCTTAGGAAGCTTTTATAATCTAAATGCAAAGACTTATTTTTCCTCAAATATATCATCTCTTTTCCTAGCATAGGATGGAACAAGTGAATTTGCTTTCTTGATTCTGTAGAATTTTATTAGCACCTGATTATCATCTAATCATTTAAACTCCTTCTGAGAATTTCTGCATTCAGAAAATGTGGTCCTCTAGTAACATATGGCCTTTTCTTTTTCTTATCATTCCTGATATGTAAAGATTTTGTAGACTCTGTTGAGATAAAATTAATTGTTTTTCAACTGTTATTCATATCTTCTACCTATCATGCAATTGAATAATAGGACCCACTGGCACAATAACCCTTAAATTTGCAGAATGGAGTATACTGCATATAAGATATCAAAAATGCTATTTGTACATAGCTCAGCTCTTGGAATACACCCCTCTGCCCAATTTTGGGCTATGCATCAAATTAATGTTATATTATGACAAATGTTATTAGGCCACTGTACTATAAGGCAACCTTTGTATTTATCTCAGAGAGTCAGAATGTGTGAATCATAGATATTGTCAACATTTTCCAACAGTATAGCTTGGGCTACTTCATTATAACATAACTCAATGAGGTTGCCTGTTGTCTCTCAGAAAGAAAGCAAAGCAGAAAATTAATCTGAAACATAATGGCTCTTTGTCTAAAAGCAATTCATTAGAAAGCAACTTCAAAGCCATTCATTGTTTGACGTTAATCAATTGTATCTTTCATTAGCAACATAACAATCCTAGTCAGCTTTTAAATGGGTTGTGTTCCTATTTTCACATCATTAAATTAAATGTAGCAATGCCTATGCTACCTATGGTTTTGTTTCCAAACAAATTTGGGACATCAGTTGAAAAGGTATTTCAAATACATTGAAATAACAGAGGATGTCATCAACATTTGCAGCAATGGTGCCATGTTCATACATTCCAGCCAGGTATAGAAAACTGAAAAGAAAGCACATAAATAGATGCTACAATTTCAGTTGTCAATAATGAATCTTTGACTCACCTACTTACTGCTTTTGTGCAACTGGATGCAGATGAAAGGCTTTTAATAATTCCATTGCCTGAAATTGAGGATATGTAGACAAAAACTTCCACATGAATAAAAAATAACATGCTGGGAAAGATTGAGGGCAATAGAAGAAGGGGACGACAGAGAATGAGGTGGCTGGATGGAGTCACTGAAGTAGTAGGCCTGAGCTTAAATGGACTCCAGAAGATGGTAGAGGACAGGAAGGCCTGGAGGAACATTGTCCATAGGGTCGCAATGGGTCAGACACGACTTCGCAACTAACAACAACAAGACGAAAACTTCCACATGAATAAAAAACAACACAATACAGCAGCTTTCTAGAATCGCCAATTAACACAGCCCCTCAAAGGCATCTAGAAGGCACCAATGAAAGTACTTACGTATTAACTGCATTTAACATCCATACTGAAAGACAACTTCTAAAGTCCTATTATCAAGCAGATTGGAACTGAAACATTTTTTTAAAAAACTATTATTTTAGTGAAATGCTCATTTTATAGCAATTGTACCAAGTATTACAATTAAAAAACACTAATGCAAACTAAAAAAAATAGAAAGTATAGAAAAGAAAAACTAAAAAGGAAATTATAAAGAAAAAAATAGTAAAGGAAAAGCAAAGAAATATAATTTTGGCTATAAACAAGGCCTCGTTTGGTTCGGTTCAGCAAAAGTCCATTAAGGGTTGCTAGAGGTAATAACATATCTATTTTAACCTTGATCAAATGCTAGAGCTTGATTTCTTTTCATTTTTGTCTTTTCTCACAAAATTCTTCCAAACTTTAACAAGTCTCTTTTGTATATCCAATATAGGAATGTTATTCAGGTCACTCTTTTCATTTACCTGTATATTTCTTTTAATTATTAAGACATCAGCTGGTTTCATCTGTATGTCCAATATAACATCTTTTTCATGTAGCCTGTCATTTTATCCACTTTCAGATCAGTCTGTCTTGTCCAACAGAACGTGTTCCTTTTCCATAACTTATTTTAGGTACAGTTTATCTACAGAGGAAGGCACTCTTAAAATTAACTTATTTTTTATCCTGCCCTTATTAATTTTCTAAATAACTCATGGTGGTGAATAAACTTCTTCCTCCTCCTGTTTTCCACACAACAACGCTGTGAGGTGAATTGAGCTGAGTGACTGGCCCAAAGTCACCCAGCCAGCTTTCATGTTTAAGCTGGGCCTAGAAATCATATATGCCTGATTTCTAGGCCAGCAGTTTATCCACTATACCAAACTGGCTCTATGTTTTGGGGTCCATTGTTCAAAAATATCCTTCAAAATGACTAAAGATAAAATATATTTCTTCATTCTGTATTAGCAAGTTGTTCTTCTTTAATTGTAATCTTTCATTCCTTGTGACTCTAGTGTCTGACCTTCAAAGTCTCATCCTGTTTTTTCTTTAAAGAATTCAATACAAAAGCATTTTCCATGGGAAAGATTCTTATAATTGATTCCAAAACCTTAGTTCAAATCTAATTGGACACTTAGTCCATTTGTAACTTTCCGGAATCAAAGCTCTAACCACCCTTTTGCTCTTTATTCCAAAATAATTTTTAAATTCTTAAGCTTGTATTTAAAATTTTTACTCCCAGTGCTGTAAAACCTGTCAATCTAAATGCTTCTAATAGCTGAAAAGCACTTAACAATTTACAAAAGTGATTAGAAAAGGAAGTACATACAGTTCTTGACTTATCACTAGTTACTTAGTGACCAATTGAAGTTACGACAGACACCCCTCCCCCGCAAAACTTACTTATAACCCAATTTCACAATTCCGATGTTGCCCTCCCTCCCACTACGATCACATGGCCACATTTTGGGCTGTCAGCAACTAGTCCTCATTTACAGCTGTTGGCAATGCCCCATGGTTGGCAAAGGACTTTGGATATAATGTAATTCTTGAACACTGGGTGAATATGTGGACAAGAGGTCTAAAATTCACATTAAATTATAATTTAAAAGAAAACTTTTATAAGATGATATACCATTGGTATCTAACACCGGACAAATTGTCAAGAACGTATAAATGCATTTCAGATGAATGTTGGAAATGTAAACGTAAAGAAGAAACTTTTCATCATTTATGGTGGACACGTGACAAAGCAAAGGAATACTGGAGTAGGATTTATATATTAATAAAAAAATGCTTAAAGTAATTATAAAGATAAAACCAAAGAATTTTCTTCTAGGTTTAATAGATAAAGAATTTGGGGGAGAATGGAGTTTTGATGTTATATATGTTGAGAGCAGCAAGATTATGCACAAAAAGGAAAAGATACTTTGATTCCCACAAAGGACGAATGGCTGTAAAAGTTGATGGAGTTTGCAGAGGTGGCTAAATTGACTGCTTTGATTAGAGAAAAGAACACAATTAGTTTTGTTTCTACTTGGAAATGGCTTTTGGACGTTGAGCTTGAGGTGGAAAAAAATTAAACATTCATTTTGGGTTTTGCTGATTACATAGGGCTTTGTTATAGAAATAGCTAGTATATATTGTCATATAGAGATAAGAAGTTGAGGTTTTATGGTACTACCTAATTCTTCTGCACTTAAAGGAGTCAAAAGTCAACGTTTTTATTTTTCTCCTTTACCCTGCACTTTTCTCTCTTCCCCTTTTCCTCCCTTATTTTCCCATTATCATTTTTCTTTGTATTTCTGTATTTATATTTTGATAAACTAATATTTGAATCCCGCAATGCTCAATAGTTCACATAACTGTGATTTATGATGGTTTTGCCCGAAACCCATGTTTATTTCTAGTTTACGTAAAAAACTGCCCATAGGGAACAATGAGTTTGCTTAATGACCACAGCATTCACTAAATATCCTCCATAAAAAGGTCATCAAATCAAGTCTGTTCACATGGTGACCCGCTTTATATAGGACATAGGATAGAGGACCATAATTAACAGGGCCAATCATGGTTTTAACTCAAGGACTAACTGTATGCAAACTCAGTGTCCTTTGGAAGGTATTCACGACAGGTGGAGCAAAAAGATGGTTTCTGGCTGTGGCTTGTTCTCCAAGCTTGTTTTAATATAATTTCTGAACGTTTCATTACAAAACTAGGTAACATCATCAGCAGGATTTTTTTATCCTATTCTCCTTAGCTCATAAATGCCTTGAGTGCCAGTGTGGTCAGTTGGTGGTACAATTATATTAAAATAACCTTGGAGAACAAACCACAGCCAAAATCTAAAACCTGAGCTACAAGTATTTTCTATTATTTGAAAATGATTTGATTATTCCTTCATTCCTTAGACTGCTTTCTTGCAACATCCTTGCAAGGAACAACTCTGTGGAGCACTTATGGGCAAGCTCAATCCCTCTCTTTATTCAGAAAGGAATTATGAAGAGCCGATCTAGTTGCCAGCTAGTCCAACCCCCTGCTCAGGCAGGAAACCCTATACCATTTCGGACAAATGGCTGTTTTTAAGAAGAGACTGGGGAAAAAAGGAAAAAAAAAACTTCCAGTATTGGAGCATGCACAGCTTCTGGAGGCAGGTTGTTCCACTGATTAATTGTTCTAACTGTCAGGAAGTTTCTCCTTAGTTCTAGGTTGCTTCTCTTCTTGACTAGTTTCCACCCATTGCTTCTTGTCCTGCCTTTGGGTGCTTTGGAGAACAGCTTGAGTCCCTCCTCTTTGTGGCAGCCCCTGAGATATTGGAACACTGCTATCATGTCCCCCCTCATCCTTCTCTTCATTAAACTACACATACCCAATTCCAGCAACCGTTCCCTATATGTTTTAGCCTCCAGTCCCCCAATCATCTTTGTTGCTCTTCTCTGTACTCTTTCTAGAATCTCAACATCTTTTTTACATCGTGGTGACCAAAACTGGATGCAGTATTCCAAATGTGGCCTTACCAAGGCATTGTAAAGTGGTATTAATACTTCACGTGATCTTGATTTTATTCCTCTGTTAATGCAGCCTAGCACTGTGTTGGCTTTTTTGGCAGCTGCAGCACACTGCTGGCTCATATTTAAGTGATTGTTCACTAGGACTCCGAGTGATTGTTCACTAGGACTTACTACTACTTACTACTATTGAGCAAGGTACCCGCTACATTATACCTGTACATTTGGTTTTTCTTGCCTAAATGTAGAACCTTACTTTTTTCATCATTGAATTTCATTTTGTTAGATAGCGCCCAGTGTTCAAGTCTGTCCAGATCCTCCTGTATCTTAAGCCTGTCTTCTGGAGTACTGGCTATTCCTGCCAGCTTGGTGTCGTCTGCAAATTTGATGAGTTCCCCATTTATCCCTTTGTCCAAATCGTTGATGAAGGAGGTTTCCAGTTTCTGGAACATTTTTAAATGATCCATGGGAAAAGTTTAGATTATTGCACTGACTTTGGGAACGATAGATAGGGGAATCTTTTCTCTTTCTCTCTTAGAACTTTAGAATTCTGTATTGTCCATGAAACTAATTGAAAGAAATCTAGGTAGACAAAAAAAATGTTCCTTTTCCTATAACATGAATTTCCCTCTGAGTGTCAGATGCTGGTGAATAATGGAAAGAAAAGGCTATTGCCTTCATGTGCTGCCTGCAGGTTTTACAAAGGCATCTGATTGGCCAGTGTGCTTCATTCACACAACAGGCTTAGGAACAATGCTTTATTCAATTCAATTGTCTGAATGTGCTTGTTAGTGTGAATTAAGGAATGTGTTGGGTTCTTACAGTGCAGAAGGCGTGTTTGGCCAGTTATGGATTGGTATATAACAAAAACCCAGCTTAAGGGAAATAAGATGCTGGGCAAGATATTCTCTTTGATCTTATCCAGAAGAGCCTTTTCTTCTGTTTAAAGGTTGCTAACATGCTTCTGTCTCTGAAATCCCCTTTTGTGACTACTTCAAACTGGTTTAAAATTTCTTTCCTTAGTGCTGAAAGTAGAAACTGAAAGCTTTCCAAAATGTCTTTGTTAAAGATCTGCAGAAACCTAACAGCCAAGCAACCCCCCCAACTGGGGGGGGAGCTATTCTGTATATATTTTCCAAGGATAAAAAGTAACATTACAAAGGATGATGTAGACGCCAATAAGCAACTGCCAACCTTCAACACAGCTGCCTTAAGAAATATTTTCATTCTACATGAAAGCTGACATTCAGCTTTCTGTCTCCAAAATCGCATTTCCAAAACCATTGAGGTGGGGGGGGGGGTGTTCAAACAGCAGAGAGATTTTCCTTTTTTGTAAAGTAGAAACGCTTTTCAAAAGTAAAACACAAAAATGCCTACTGGAAGAGAACGATGTGTCTTAAGTGAGTGGGAACTTGAGGGGAAAAGAGAGGAAAAGAGAAGAATTTGGCTTTCTTTAAGTTCGGGGGGAAAAAAGAACGGTGACTCCAAGTGTTTGTCAAGGTTATGCCTACTCCTATAAACATATTTATTTAATTCAAGCTAAGTTCAAATGCTGCTCCGAGTACTGTATGCCTGACTATGCGCACAGCAAGAAGGTTAAGAACTAAAAACACAGCAACAAAGACAAGAGCATTCTGCACATGCCTAAAGTTGTTCTCGCTCCACATTTTCCCACATATATCCCAAAGCAGAACCCGGAGCTGAAAATAGCCTTCGAGTTGCAAGACTCGAAGGGAAGCCCGGATCCTTCCAAGCTCAGATAACCCCAGCGGCCGCAACCTCCTCCTCCCTCTTGAGTTTGCAGCCATTTCGTTTCCACAATAACGAGCAGGAGCAGCTGCTAAAGAAAATGTAATTCGTGAGGCGCAAGACACAGGCACAAAAGGGGGCCGTGCGGCTTTCGACGCACACCTTGCCACCAACGCGAATATTCTGAGCTTAAAAGCTTTGGGGCACCGAAGCGGCAAATGTTTCAGCGGCGGGCTCGCTCTTCCCCCGGGACCCGCTCCTCATCCACCGCTTTGCCAGGGCTCGAACCCGGCTCAGGGCCGCCCAACCGAACAACCTTGAGGGCAGCGGCGGCCGGAGTCGCTAGGGGGCGCCTGCGCGCTGGGGGTGTGGGCGGGGGGGGGGTCGTCGCCCTTTTCCCACCCTGTCTCTGCCGGCGCCGTTGACCCCGCAGCTGACGCCGCCCGCAGTTCGCCCGCTCCCTATTTTTAGGAAAAGCTTCGGCGTCTCCGCCCGAGCGGCGGTGGGGAAACTAGAGCGCCTCCCGGGGCATTCGGCCGGCAAACTTCGCGCAAAGGAAAGCTGGCGAAGGTAAGGGGAGCGGCAAAAGCCAAAGGGGGGGGGCGCTTCTTTCCTTTTCGGGGCCGTGGTGAGGAATTAACTTCAGTGGGGACGCGCGCGGTGGCTGCCGAGTTGTCCTTTTTCTCTCTCTGGGGACCCTGCTCAGCTTCGGGCTTCCCAGGGCTCGCCAGGCGCCAGACTCTGCAGAAGCCCCCTCCTTCCAAACTTTGCAGTGAGAGAAGCCCGACGGCTCGACGCGATGTCTTTCACGGCGAGGGGAAAAAAGGAGAGAGAGAGAGAGAGAGAGAGAGAGAGAGAGAGAGGGAGGGAGGGAGGGAGGGAGGGAGAGAGAGAGAGAGAGAGAGAGAGAGAGAGAGAGAGAGAGAAACCCGGGGTGTCAGGCTTGGTCCGAGGCGGGGGTCGATGGGCTCTGGAGCCTTCCCGGTGACGACGTGGCCCGCATCTTTTCTGTTCCGCCGCTTCGTTTTTGTTTTGTTTTTTTTCTTCGCGCCAGTTGGGGAAACCGCTCGGCATAGAGCTTGTGCCCCGAATTACCCCGGTCTTCTGCCACGGCGCCGGAATGAAAGTGGGGCAGTAGGAAATGGCTCGCGTTTTTTCCCCCCGTCTGTTGAGAGAGATAAAAAAGAGGCCGGTAGTACAAGGAAAGAAAGGGAACTGTGGCATGAAAGAGAAAAAGCAAATGAATCTTAGTGGCTATTTTATTTAATCCACGTGGTAGCTAATAAACATAATTTTAATATGTTTATTAAATGATGCGTTTATATATACATAGGGTTAGCTGGCCTTGACTAATCTTGAAAAGTCACTCAATGAGCGGTGGGTGGGATGTATGTATGTGTGTTCTATCTATCTATCTATCTATCTATCTATCTATCTATCTATCTATCTATCTATCTATCATCTATCTCTATCTATCATCTATCTATCTATCTATCTATCTATCTATCTATCTATCTATCTATCTATCTATCTATCTATCTATCTATCTATCTATCTATCTATCTACCTACCTATCTACCTACCTATCTATCTTACACATACATGTGTGTGTGTGTTGTTGTTGTTGTTGTTTTTGTATTTGGATGGGAGACCATCAAGAATTTCCAGAACTATTGGCTTACTAGGAAACTGTAACACCATCCCAGAAAAAGGCAATGCCAAGCTTCTTAGGTATTCAAGAAAACCAGTCACCAGTGGAGGAGCTTCACCTGAAGACATCATTACCTTATAGAAGAAAAGTAATTCAAATTCATGTTAAACATGTTATTAATGTTTGAGTTAACACAGAATCTTTTTCTTTTCAAATGAAAAGTTTGGGGAAAAAAATCGCATCCAGGTTGGACTTTGCGTCGTCTCTTTCTATGTGCTTTAAAGTTTCTATTTAGTAATCTTTTGATCTAAAATCTGTATTGTACTACTTTATTGACTTTTCTCTTTACAAATTTCAGAGGTATCAGTGTGAAAAAACCCCAGTTTAAAGAAAGAATGAAGCAAAAGAAGATTAAGAATTTGAGAATGTGAATTTAAGTACAAAAGAAAAGCTATACTGCATCAGGCCAGAGTCCAGTCAGGTCCCTCGAATCTTTCCTACAGTAGCTGACCAGATGTCCTGGAATGACACAAGGCAGGACAGTTCTCATGTATAGCTTGGGCACTTCATATCTGGACCACAGCAATGTGCTTTACAAAGAACAGTCTTTTGAAGACACCTTGGAAGTGTCACCTGATCCAGAATATAGTATCATAAGCAGTTACTCCTACCATGGGTGTACCACGGTAGGCCAATGTAGCACCTCTGCTGTGTAGGATACATCGGTAGCATGGGCCTCGTTCTTCGGAGGGTGATATTTCTCCTGATATTTATGCCTATGCTGCAATATAGAGTCCAAGTCTCTTATATAATACCCAGGTTCTGGTGTCTGCCCTCTGGAACAGCCTTCCTCCAGAAATTCTAAGAGTCTCTATTTTAACCATGCCTTCCTCCCGGTTAAAATGTGAAGGATTTTGCATGGGTTTTGTAGGATATTGTTCCATCAAAATAATCTCCCTTTTCTGTTGTGTTGGGTGCTATCTGTAGGTTTGGTTTGGTTTGGTTTGGTTAGGTTAGGTTAGGTTAGGTTAGGTTAGGTTAGGTTAGGTTAGGTTAGGTTAGGTTAGGATAGGATAGGATAGGTTAGGATAGATAGATAGATGGATGGATGGATAGATAGATAGATAGATAGATAGATAGATAGATAGATAGATAGATAGATAGATAGATATCCACTCCATGACGGTTCCTCGTTTGACCATGAAATGACAAGGCTGTGACATGGTGGTGTAACGCTCTGGTTTATGTCTTTCTGTATATTTTCATTTATTTATATTTCACATTTCTGAACTACCCATCTCCCTGAAAGAGGCATTCTTAATGGTGCTACAGTAGTAACTCCAGTTGTAATTCTTATTCTAAAGCAGAGGTAGCAACCTCTTCATAGTCAAGGGCTATATACTTAACAAAGTAAGTATAACTTTTGGGAAGTTATGGTCCTTACTGTGAGTTGGCCATATGACATATATGGCTTAGGTTGGGAGTTTGGGGGGAAAATTGAGGTTCAACCAATCTTTGTTTTTAAATCTGATCTGTCTGTTTTAGGGCTTTTATTTATATTTATTGTCTACCTCAAAATGGCAGGACAACATGGCCTCATTTTTCAGTAATTATGCTCCAAGAGAGTTCTGAGTGCTACGAAAGAGGGACTTGAGGGCTACAGATTGTCTGTCTGTTCTTCTAAGGGATGATTGGGCACATTTTTGCTATGTATATTTTATAACATTCTATTGGGTAACTGAAACAATGTTAATAGATTTTCTTTTTATATTCTCCCTTTAAAATTATTTCATTTTGTGTGGGGTTTTTTATTAAATACCTTATTTTTTAATTTGGTACAGCATTTCTACCTGTTTCTGTGTCATTGATTACTAAAAGAAAAACAAAACAGCTCTTAATATGTCCAAGAGGAAGGTTTTATTGATAATGAGGATCTTTTGTCAAGGAATAATATGAATAAAAGTAAAAAGAAACCTATACTGATAATACATTTTGTCAATTGTACTGATATGCACAATTGGACGGGACTAAACTTCTTTATTGTATAGGGGTTTATACTGCACTGGGATGCTAACACTTCCTCAAATCCCACTTTTAACTATTGCTTTGAGAAACCAATAATAGAATTTGAACCTATCACCTGAGAAATGTGAATTTGACATTTTCCATGTTCTTTGAATTTCTGTTCCTATGAACTCTGGCGATAAGACCTCTGAAGTGGTAAAACCTCTCAGCATTTGGATAACAATATTGGCATGAGTGGCTGTGAGAAAATAAGCCTCATGGGATACCAATGACATGCATTAGCTAGATGTTTTTTAAAAAAGAAATGCAAAAAAACAAGAGACATCCAGATCTGCTCTCTTTCTGAGGGATTTAAAATGGTAATTGTTCCAAGAGCAAATTGGAAATTTTCTTCCCTGGTGTGCCTTATGTCATTTTGCATACACCTTTTTTACTGTCAGAATTGAGATATAATGATAAGCTAGTGGGTTGTTGCATTTTTCATGGCATAAGGATAAAACCTGACATTCAGCAATTATTTCTGGGAATACAGTCCGAAAGACCTAGATAAACATTTCACGTGGGGGAGGGGAATTGTACATTTGGAGAGCTCTATAATACTCAAGTATTGTTTTGACTTGAAAGTGATCTTGGATAGATTTGTCCCAGCTGATTTAATTTCATTTATATAACAGAGAAGTTTTAAAAGCTTCTGTTAATTTATCTTATTACTGTAACCTTTTCAGTATGATGTATTTTATTATTTTATATTTTATTATCACATAATGTTCTGTTATATATAATAAGAATGCAAGAATGATTAGCACTCAGTGAAAATCAAGCCAAGTTTCTCTACTCTGCCATCAATCTGATTGAGGACCTGATTGTCAGAGTTTCGACAAATGCATAATTCTGCCTTTGGCTAGATAAATCATCTATCCAGAAAGATGGAAAACATAAAGCTTCTTTTTATTTACATTATGTAAATAACTCGGAAGAATCTATCAGCAGGATAATTTTCCAAAACCTGGGAGAACAAGACCAACTTTGGTACAGGAGAAGCCAATAAATTTCCCTCCGCCCAGTACGCTCCCACAGAGAGGGCCTCCTCAGGGTGCCACCGGTCAAAGAATGCCGACTGGTGGCCCCCAGGGGGAGGGTGTTCTCTGTGGGCGCGCCGGATTTATGGAACCATCTTCCGGTCGAGCTCCGGATAGTGCCTGATCTCCGCTCCTTCCGGCGCGATCTTAAAACCTACCTTTTTGAACAAGCTGGCCTGGCCTGATGGGATGGGGTTGGGTTTTATTAATTGATCTTAACTTTTTAATCTGTATTAATTTATTACAGGCATTGCTGTTTAATTACTTTTTAATTTTTGTATCTTGTTTTTTATTATGTATTGCCCTGTTCACCGCCCTGAGTACTTCGGGAGAAGGGCGGTATACAAATTAAATTAATAAATAAATAAATAAATAAATGAAAAATGAGTTTTAAAATTAAAAAAAAAAACCAATTTATCCCAGATGGAGACAGAGTGGGCTATGAATGGCTTAGATAGATTGTTGCTCCCCACTCCATTCTAAACACACTTCCTTCTGGTCACATGACTCAGAGTGGTGCTCCTATTGTGGAGGTGCAGACTATTCCAGAAGCCATACTTTGCATACTCTCCCTACTTAAATTATTCTAGAATGTTTACTAACAGAATGGTTACTGATTGATCCAGTGTCTTAGGAGGCACTTTGCCAAATTATCTCACACCAGCTTTTAGCTGCATATCCTGCAGATTTTTCTAATTGTCCTTGTCATTGCAAGTTAGAAACTGATCACTTGTTTGTATAAAATATTGATTTTGATGGGTTAGAAATAAAAGTAACATCCAGAAAGACCTCAGTGGCTGGTCTAATGCTCTGCCCTTTTGTCATTTCTGGTCTCTGTTTTCACTATAGTTCAAGATTCTATTTTCTTATTGTAATAATTTGAAGGAACTCAAGATATCTAATATTGAACTTGCCCCTAATCGAGATCCACATAACATGTAGTGGCAAATTTGAGTAGCTCATTCTAAATTTAATCTTTTTTAAAAAAATGCATATAGGGATCACCAGATATAACATAAAGCTGACATTCAGGGAAGCTAGTTTAGGATTATTTTTAAAAATAACATACACAGTAGATTATTTATAATTAGAGCAGTTGTACTTATTTTGAATGCTAAACTGCAATATCACAAATTGTACTTGAAATTCTACTCAGATTCAAAAAATGTTTTGCTATTCAATTAGAGGAATCTGAATAATTCATTTAGCTATAGTACTATTTTGCATTTATATCCACGTCCATGTTTATTTGAAAGAGTGATTCAGCTTGACATACTTTACTTATGGGTAATCATATTTAGGGCAGAACTGTGAAAATATTAGAAGCATGAACCATAATATAAATATAAATTAAACTGCTATTAAAACTCTAATTTGCTTAGTCCTTGAAAATAGGAGGTTAGATCTACAAATTGTTACCTAGAACAGAGATGATATTTTGGTATATACGAGGTCCTGATCTAATGGAGGATTCTTTCAAGCCAGATGCCACAGTACTTATCAGTTCCTCTTTTCCTTGCAATATTTTATGCTCTTCAAAATATTTTTTAGATAGTTGGGACAGTGGGTGTGTAGGGTGTGTAGCTCTAGGAGGAGGTGAAGATTAGGGGGAAAAATAGTATTCACCCCTTTTTCCATTATCAGCATTGTTTGAGTAGAAAACTCCACAGAAGAATTCTGTGAATACTAAAAACCTGGATTTAAGCCTTTCACTTTAAGCAAGCATTTGACAACTAGTTTGGTCTAGAGTGGTTAAGGCATCAGGACAGAAACCAGGAGACTGAGAGTTCTAGTTCTACCTTAGGCATGAAAGCCACCCAGGTGGCTTTGAGCCATTCACTCTCTCTCAGCCCATGATCTCAGGCACAGGTGACAAACTGGTTGGTCAACTTCGGTCACCACCAATGAATCATCATTCATTTGGTCTGAAAAGTGGATCCTGCACTTGTGGGAAAATACTAGGAAAATGCCTTTAAGTAAGCAAATATATGGTTGGTATTAACTCCTCCTCTCCCCCATCTTAATGGCCTTGTACTTCTCTCACCCTCCTCTTTCTTTCCCCTAGGCAGACAAAGAAGGTGTTAAAGTAACAAGAATCAATGTGGAAGAGTATGGATTTCTAAAGAGACAAACTACCCTAGTGCCTGAATGTTTGCTATAGCAGCTCTTCAAGACAGAACATGCAATACCCTAACTACAGACACAGCGATTAATCTGATATTGCAGCCATGGAAGACAACTCAAGCTTTTGGGACAGCTTGATATTTTCACACCCAATCTGCATGAACTGGAAGTCGGAAGCTGAAGGATCGATCTATCATTTAGCTAGCATTTTGTTTGTGGTTGGCTTTATGGGCGGAAGTGGCTTCTTTGGCTTGCTCTACATTTTCTTTCTGCTAGGGCTGGGCTTTCTCTGCTCATCTGTGTGGTCATGGCTGGATGTCTGTGCAGCTGACATTTTCTCATGGAATTTTATCCTGTTTGTGATCTGCTTCGTACAGTTTATTTATGTAACCTACCAAGTACGGAGTGTTGTTTTTGACAAAGAATTTCAGGAGCTTTACAATGCTTTGTTCCAGCCTTTGGGAATCTCCTTGCCTGTTTTTAGAAAAATTGTCCTCTGCTGTGGTGGAGAAGTTATTACATTAGAGAAGGAACATTGTTATGCAGTGCAAGGCAAAACTCCAATTGACAAGCTCTCCTTGCTTTTGTCAGGAAGGTTTGTATTATGCTTATCTCTCCTCCTTTCTTTAGAAACAAAAGGTCCAAGAATACCAGATCTTTGGCTTCCTTGGCATTGTTTGGACCTGTTTAAAATGAACAGACTGGGTTTAATGTTTTGACAGTTTATTGCTAAGTGTAAACAATATTCCTAGATCAACAAGCTACTGTAGTGGTTTAAAACAAATCAGGCCATGGAGGTATGAGGAAGCATTAATTGTGGCAAGATTTATCTTCTTGAGAAAAACTGCATTTTCCTTTAGCATTGGAAAAGTTTAAGGATACTAAAAACAGAAAACTGAAAGAAAAAAGTTGGGATAGGTTTCCTAGGACTTAGAATATTGTATTTTCAGTATTTTTCATTTTTCTGTGGCTAATCCCTTTTAAAATTGTTGTGCTGTATCTGCCCCACCAGCCCCTAGTTCTGCTATGTTTTGTGTTGTGTTACAACTTTTGTTTAATTTGCATAATTCTGAAAACAAAAAACAAAAAAAGAATGCCTTCTCAAAGTATACCTGGGACTTTGAGACCTGCACTTATCCTTGGAACATATTCAATATGTTTCATGTGAGGGCTATATTCATTTTAATGTCCTAATTTTCATTAAATAGTGCTACATTGTCAAATCAGTTATTACAACATTTCATTTATCCCAGTTTCCCTTCTTTCTTCTGTCTGTGTTCTGGAACATTGGAGAAACTACAGTTGAACATAAAAGCTATATCCATGCCCCCTTGTTTTGTACCAAACTCAGAGTGCAGAACATCTTTGGACTGAGTATGGAAGTCTTTTCAAATAATTGATTAGTATTTTTTTGTTTTTAATTTGTTCATAAAAGAGACAAAATAGTATAGGACAGAGGTCTCCAACCCTTCTAGGTTAGCGGACATGCGCAACCACGCACCCACACAAACGGGTCCGCAAGCATACACGATGCAAACGGCGATGCTAGTGCCCATGTGACTAGCACCGCCCCATTTTCACCACCCAGTGCCCCGTTTTTGCCGTGCAGCACCCCATTTGCACAGCGGCACCCCATTTGCATAGCGGTGCCCCATTTCTGTAGTGGCAGCAGTGTTAGCGTTAATGGCCAGCCTGTTCCGCAGACCGGTGGCCAGGAGGCTACGGCCTGGTAATGGGCTGTGGCCCACAAGTTGGGAACCCCTGGTATAGAAGATAGACCAATAGATTGCTGGTTGATCTGAAATACATCTGCAAGGTTTTTTTTATTCTGAATTTCTGAATCACGGCAATTATTTTTTTTAAAAAACTCTCACCTTTCCAAATTACATCATTAAAAGAAAAAAGTGAGATGGCAAAAGGTATTAATTAGTTCACATATTCAGTGCAATTGATATTCCTAACTTCACATTTTTTTGTATCCAAGTGGTGAACCTGGTAATATTAAGCACAGGTCAGTTTATATGTCATAAATCCTGAAGGCTTACTCTGCCCGTGCCTAGGCTAAAGGAACATTGAAACCTATAACTGAAGTGATTTATGTAAGACTGAAGAAGCTAAAGTTCTTAATTTTTAAAATAGGTTCAAGTTTGATGGGACACAACTCAATCCTATGTACAGCTTATCAGTTTCATTTTACAGAGTGACCTGTATGCATGAACAAACAGGACCAGGGTGCAGTCCTGAAAGATCCATAGTCCAGCCATCCATTTCCATAGTGGTCAGATAGAAACGTTTAGCAATTCCACAAGTATAACAAAAGGAACTTGACTTATTTCCAATGTACAGGTATTTGGTTGCCAAACATTAATAATTTTATTTAGGATAATATCTAAAACCCTTAATAAGATTATGTGAATTTGAATTATTGTAATCTCCTGTTTCCTATTCTCAGAAATTCTGCAAATTCCGGATAATGGATATATTATAATCCATGTAGCACATTTAGATTAAAAAAAATCCTTGACAGCTTCCAGCCATTTTCATTGTTCCTCTATGGTATTTTTGTCTTTCTGGCACTGCAGCTACAAGCCAGGCTTATCTTGCAGAATGAATGTCTTTGAAAACTGCCTACTTATTTTTCTTTTCTTTTTTTGTGTGCAGGATCTCTGTTTTATACCTTTGTTATTGTTGTTTCTTTCTGAGTTTATGCGTTTCTTGAATACTTACTGGACTATTGCCAAGGAGATTCAAGAATATTAAGACTTGGATTTTTTTTCTCCATTTGACTGTTTTTGCTCATATGGGCTGAAAAAAATCTGTAAATAAATATATGTAGTTTATTAGTAATGCATATAGATATTAGACCTAAAATGATAATCCTGAAACCTAAGACATTATTTAATGCCACTGACATGGCATAAATTACTTAAAATTTAAACATTCTGAGCCTTGGTGGAGCAGTGGGCTAATGCCTCCTTAAGTAACACCAGCTGCCTGCAATTAGTGCAGGTTCGCATCCTACCAGGCTCAAGGTTGACTCAGCCTTCCATCCTTCCGATGTAGGTAAAATGAGGACCCAGATTGTTGGGGGCAATTAAGCTGACTTTGTAATAATGCCGCTTGGGGGGGTGAAAGCCCTAATAAGCAGGCATATACATAGAATGAAGGCTACTGCTAAGCTTGTAAGCCGCCCTGAGTCTTCGGAGAAGGGCGGGATATAAATGGAATTAAAATAAAATAAAATAAATAAATTCTTCACCCTGGTCATAAACCTAGGCATTTTTTTCCTTTTCCTACACTGGCAGTTATTAACACAAATTGATCTGTTTTGTTAAGAGTTAGAGTGACGGTGGATGGGGAATTTCTGCATTATATTTTCCCTCTTCAATTTCTGGATTCACCTGAATGGGATTCACTAAGACCCACAGAAGATGGCATTTTTCAGGTAGGGAACTTCTGTGAATCTATCAGATAAAATAGTCCTTTTCCAGAACTGTACCACAGATACTCCAGGAAATATCCAATTTAGGATTAAGAGCTATCTCTCTAAGAATTTGTATTGACAGCACTTTTTGTTGTTGTTGAAGAAAACGGATCCAAATACTAGGATAATTAATGAAAATGCTGCTGGAGTAAAGTATTTGAAAGTTTAAGTAAAGTTCAGTGATTTTGAAAAAGAAATTCTTTCTATAGGCTTTTCCATGCACCACACATTTTCTTTTCTACTTGCTACTTGAATTAATAGCTAATTCTGACAATCGAACTCATGGCTTTGTAATTAATGGAATATCCAGAGTCTAGAGTGGTTTCAACAACAGCAAAACTAGTTTTCTGGCATTAGGGCTGCTTCGAGTTAGATCATTCATTTAGAAACCTTTTGAAGTTACCACAGCACTGAATGGACTTATGACTAGTGCCCAAAATTATGCTATTGCAATGTCCCTGCATTCACATGATCAAAATTTGGTGCTTGTTGGCCCACCCATACTTCAACTCCCCACTTATTTACTCCCCCAACCATCTATGCCCTTTTGGCCCCTGCACTACACACCAGCTGATGCTTGCCATCTTGTTTCTTCTGTTGCTGACCAAGCATTCCTGGTTTGACCCTTTGTCAGGCATCTGCTGGCCACAAAGGTTTTCTTCCCAATGTTACCTATGACAGCTTCCTCACAAGCAGAATGGGCCAACTTGCTGCGACCAACTTGCCACGGCACAATTCCACACAGGGTAACTCAACATGATAAATGTTATCCGCCACTGTTTCCTCTACATTATTTCCATTTTTGTCAGTGGAAATAATGTCAAAGAAACTGGTGGATAACATTGATTGCACTGAGTTATCCTGAAGGATTGTCTGATGGCGACTTGTCCCATGGCAAGATGGCCACAGAGAGATGGCTGCTGCACTGTGTTGGCTGTGGTGAGATGGCCGTGGTAGTTGGCTGCTGCAAGATGGCCATGGTGAGTTGGCTGCGGTGAGTTGTCCTAGAGCCCTCACAAGACCTGGGGAAGATGAGTTCACATGGTTTCCTTGTAAAAGGCCAGGGTGGGCACACCTCAGCAGCAGAAGGAGCATGAAGATGGTGAAGGTCAGCTGGAACAGCTGAGGGAGCAGGGGGCTTGAGTCAGGGTGATGAGGGCAACTACAATTGCTACCCAGGCTTTGAGCCATACTGTTGCAGCTTCTTGGGGCACAGTAGCTTTGTGCCATGCTACTGGACCAAGCTGGGTGGCTGAAGCTTTATGCTGTGGGTCAGGAACTTCTTGTAGCCCTGACCATGCAGCCTGTTGGCTATCTTGTGGCCACTGGCCCCAAAGCCACATGATTTGCGACTTCTGGCTGCTCCAAAGGCAGGGGCAGGGTGGCCAAAAGGATAGAAATGAGGGTGAGGAAGTAGTTGGGAAGAGTTGAAAGGGAGGCAGTACCTTACCTGTAAGAACTGAGGCTGGTAGGGGTCAAACCTAGAATGCCTTGGATTGGGGTAGGCCCTTGAATAACAACCGGTCAATTTTGCTTACTGAAGGCACTGGGATTGCTGTTGCTAAATGATATGGTCATGTTATGATGTTCTTTGCTGTCACAGTATTCAGCAGTGGAAATTCCAGTCCCAATTGTGGTCATAAATACCTACATGTAAATATATTGGATTCCAAAACTTTCCTTATTTATTCTTTTGATGTTATTTCCTAATCTGATATAAATGGAAACAGGTCTATAATTTGCAGCCTCTCTATAACATTCTCCTCATCACTAGCCCATACACAGCATGCTTTAGATTATGGGGATGACTGTCACATTTCAGTTTATAGGACTGCAGGAGAAGATGTGAAATGTATGCATGTCTGATAGTTCCTCATTTGAATTTCTGTCTTTTTCTCTCTCTCTTGTTTCTCTCTCTCTCCCTCTCTCTCTCTCTCTCTCTCTCTCTCTCTCTCTCTCTCTCTCTCTCTCTGTTTGTGTGTGCATGTGTGCGTCACTGTGCAAGTCACTGTTGACTCCTGTCAACTCTCTGGACTCATCTCAAGTTTTTGTGCCATAATTTTCCTTAGTAGTTTGCCTGAGGGAGAGTGACTGGGTTATGGTCACTCAGCTGGCTTCAGGCCTAAGACAGGAATATAATTCACAGTGTCCAGCTGGGTGAATTGACCACTTTATCAGTCCCTGATTTGAATAGCAGTGTCTAATTCAAAAATGAAATGGTGAATCAGCTTCCAAGAGTTTAGAGCATTGGGTCATTGTTTTGTCATGGCTTCTTTCCTATTTGTAGGAATGTTTACAGAAATTTAAAATTGGTGATCATACCTCTCTTCCCTAACACCTATGTTGTGCTGTCATGCAACAGTAGCATTTTGTTCCAGCACCATTCAACAGGTATAATGAAGCCATCTAAGTTGGCCATTAAGTTAACTGGCATTCCTAATACTGATTTGGGAATAGGATAAGACTACAAGAGGAAACCTTATCAGGTGTATCAGACCTGTTGATGGTCATACAGGAATTTCTTGGGTGGCACCTACTCTTCAGAGTTTTCTTCTTCAAATGGTAACTGTGATAATGTTTTCAACTTCAGTCCATTCACCTAGGTTTTGTCTGGGTGAGTTTGAATATATTCTTTCATAAACACATAACCGTACAGTACATATACACAGACGTCCTTCAGGGGAATTAAAATGAATGTTTTTATAAGTTTAATTGCTGATTTTTTTAATGTTTAATTTTCATTTTGTGTATATTTTTTCTTGTCATAGTAAAGAAAGTAGTATATAACTAAAAAGATATATATGTAAAAATTAGTCTTTCACACGAGAGAACCCAGTACTCCTTTTTGCTGCTTAAGTACGGCTCCAGCTGCCCATTGTTGCACCATATGCTTTAATGAAAAGCTTCCTGAGAATGTTCCTTTAGATTCAGACTCAAAAACAACTTGGACTGTGAAGACTTTGGCACCTGGCCTAAGTTCTACATGTATATGCCATTTTGCTGAGGGTGGGCAATGTCCACTGACAGCAGTTGTTATTGGGCATGAGGGAAAAGTAAGGGAGGCAAGGAAAAATTAAAACAATTTACCAATGGAAAAAACAAAGAGAGGAATAAAAATCTACGTAAACAGTGAACATTTTTTTTCAGAATCTAGAGAGTATTTTGCCAATTACTTTCTGTATATGATCATATGGAATTTCTATAATGATTGATTAAGTAACTAAAACTATGTACTGTACATGAAACTGGAAAAATTGAATCTTCCTTCTTTCCTTCCTCTTCCTTGCTTGCATTTCCTTCCCTTTCTCTTTTGTTCTCATGTTTTGAATTTTTAGCTCTTTATGTCAGAGGCTTGTCCTCTGGTAGCATTGTAAGTAGAACAAACAGAATAAGCCTTCATTTTAATGGCTCACTTGAGGGGAAGAGGGCTCTGTAAAATGCAGCATGAATTCTGTGTTTACCAAAACCACTGTTCTTTTAATAGAATGCCCAAATTAAGGATATACCTCTGCTGGATAAACTTGTCTTTCAAAAGAAATACAATGAAGATAGAGAGCTTTTGCACTTGGATAACTTATCCAGGAAGAGAAATATGTTTGTAGCAGAGAATGCTAGTAAATGGAGAAGAGTTAGAATGAAAGTCAGGAATAAACCATTTTGCAATTTTGATTCTTAAGAGTACAATAAAAGAAAAGAAAGAGTCTTGCTTTTGTTTTGTTTTTAATTTTGGTTTTGGTTTTTTTAAGCATAATGATAAAATACCAATTTCTCTTTTTCCCCTTCCCATTCTCGGGAATATGTCTTTCAGGTAACCCTTACTGCTGAAACAGATTGTCATTATGTGGCGTGGAGGAGAAAAAAATTATATTTACTCTTTGCAAAATACCGATTCATCTCACGTCTGTTTTCAGTCCTGATTGGAAATGATATTGCTGATAAACTCTATGCATTGAACGACAGAGTGAGCCAAGGGAAAGGATTTCGATATGATATTCGGTTACCAAATTTCTATCATGTGTCAGCACCTAACACACCAAAAAAAAATCGGCAGACCATTTTCAGAACAATTCAAGACAACAATAAAATTAAAGACAATATACTTCCTACTACAAAATAATGTAATTTTGCCTTCTTACCACCATTACATGATGAAATGTGCTATGGTGGTATCATGTGAAGACTTTAAAAGGCAACTTTTAAAATAAAAATCATTTTCTTTCCTGGCAGACAACCTACGGTAGTGGGACTCTTCACACACTGTTTAGAACCAGCAGACTGTACACATAGATTGTGCATTATGATTCACTTCTGTTGACTTGTTCTGCTCATCTTATTACTTTGGGAGAATAGGGGCAGATATGAATCATTGTTTGATACAACATCTTGTAATTGTACTTGCTTTATTGTGTTTTCAAAAGGATCATTTGCATAGAGCTTTTTTCCTGCTTATTAAGATCTCCTTGTCATCATGAATTATGCAAGCTATTTTATCATAGAGAACAACAACAAGCACGCCATCTTTTCAAAAGAACCTTGGTTCACTTGTGCATAATTATAATGCATAAACTTGGCCTACAGATTTACAGAAGATGACCCATGTGACAAAGAACTGAACAACCTGTAAAGCTGAAAAGACTTGGCACTTTCTTCATTTCTATCATAAAATGATGCTTTGGGATGTACAACAAAAGACATAAATATTACTATTTAGAATTCAGAAAGTGCATCAATCACTGTAAATGTTATTTATGTAGCACAAAAGGTTCCATTATTTAAATAGCACAGAAGGCAGCTACAGTACCTTGATGAATGGGACACTATATATTTTACGAACGGTGGAAATGTTATGGGAAAGGAATTATTTCTTAAAGGGCGAATATTGGGGCGGGGCGGGGATTGTTTCCCCTAGTCAAAAAGAAATGAAGAGTTTCCAAGCACTCTTAAACTAATGCCACTCCAGTGAACTGAAACAAGGACAATAAATGCACCAAATACTGTATATAAAAACTCTAAAACTCACATTTATACAAACAAATCAATCAGTCTCCTTTCCTTTGCTTCAATATATCAGACTAACCTCAGGAACATGGAAAACATGGAATCCCATAAATCACAATATTACTTGTATCAGCAACTACTTTGAGGAAGAGTCTGAGATTTATAGCGGGAATCATAAACATATCTTTCATCTCAGATTTTGAATCTAGGCAACACAGCTGTATTTTTCAACAGGTTATCACATAACAATAAATTCCTGTTATTTTAGAAAGGTCTGGTGCTGCTAATCTCAGGTATTGACAGATAAGCACTAGAATGGAAAGATTATAGTAACTCTTTTAAAATATTCCTCCTCATAACTTAAAATTCTGTATTTATTGAAACCTACTGGTACAACAAGAAAGACCGTAAGAGATAAGAACTTGAAGTGTACATAAGAACATAAGCAATGCCCTGCTTGATTAAACTATTGGCCCATCTAGTCCAACGGTCTATTTTCATGGTGGTCAGCCCACTGCACAAGAAAGTCCAATAGTCTTCTTGTAGATAGTCTGAGTAGCTATCCTGCTACCAAAGCTAGTAGCCATTAATCCCATGAACTTCCAACACATAGCAAATTTCAAATTATGCTTTATATTTTTTTTAAAAAATTTTTTGGTCTGTCCTGATTCTTCTGGGACTCAGTTTCATTGACTGACTAGAATTTGGGGGAAGGGAAAATAGCTTCTCCTTGTCTATTTTATCTGCACCATGCATAATTGTGTATACCTCAATCATGTTGCCTCAGCTGGGACCAAAAATACCAGCTGAGATTTTAGATTCATTCCAAGCTTGGAGAGAATTAAAAAGTCATTCTTCATAACTTGGCCAATGGTGATTTTTTTTTTAGATAAACTAGTTTATTATGCCATTTTACATGCAAAATCAATAAGAAAAATAATACTGTAACAATTGCAAACGTACGGCCATTATATAGAAGATGACCTAATCTTATCCATTTTTCAGGAGTGAATAATGTCTCTGAGCCTGTTTTTTTTTTCTTGCAGATGTTTCATTACCCAAACTAGGTAACATCATCAGTTCTAGTACTGATGATGTTACCTAGTTTGGGTAATGAAATGTATGCAACGAAACACCCAAGCTTAGAGATTACCAAGGACCCCTCATTTCAACTCTGAGCTACAAATATTCTCCTTTCTTAATATCAGCTATATACTGTACAATCTAGGGGGGTTAACATCTCTTTAAAGGAAGAAAAGTATATAAAGCTTCTGTATTTTTAGAAATAGTGTAAGGAAAATGTATACTTCTTTGCTCCTCAAAGTATAACCTATATTATAATAGTTATAGCATATTATAATGTTTCTGTGGAAGAAACAACTAGGACAAATGCCATTATTTTTAAAATCATGTTCAAAAGTCAGAAATATTTGAGCAATAGATTTTGATCGATCTGATTCTTGGCTAACCACACATTGTGTTTTCCATTCATTTTATTTAGTAGATTAGTAATAAAGCTGTACTATTCCATTTTGGATTTATTCTGGTCTGTCACTACATTGTTTCTTTTTAGAAACAGAAATTCTAGGACAATTAATTCAAACCAAACTAAATATATTCAGTTAGGAGTAGTTGCAATATTGATAATAAACAAAACAATGTATTTGGAGTGAAATATTAGTAGACTGTTGTCTTATATTTTTGTTGCTTATACTCAGGGGAAGCTTAGCAAATGATAATGATTTATATATATAAAAAAATAAAAGAATTGAAACAAATTATATTTTCTATGCTAAACGCACTTGTCCAATATTATACAGATGTGTACTTTACAAATATTTAAATTTTAGTAGAAATATTTATTTTCTTAGCATTTTAGAATAGTTTTACTTTATGGAATGGCAGAGGGTTTTAGAAATAGTTTTTAGCAATTTGAAAATGCATTAAATATGTTGCTACCAGCAGGCATATTTAGTAGTAAATTTATACATAAAAGCATTTATATGTTCAGCAACCCTATAAATACCTATTCTGCATCCACTCTGTTGCCCAGGCATAAATACATATGTATATGAGATTCAAAAATGTATGCGTTTTAATTTCAAGATAAAACTCATCATTTGTGAAGAATGTCTAATGTACTGACATCTAGCACATGTATATACATCTGTCTATAAATCTATCATGCATGTAGATATGGAGCCATGTAGACAAGGGACTGTTGCTTGTTTAGTTTTCCCCCAAGTGTAGCAATTGTGCCTGTAAATACACAGGGCAGATGGGAGAGAGACATTCAGACACATTAGTGAGGCAAAGGAGTTAAGTGTTATTACAAAATTGGTATTTTGTATAAAGTAAATTAACATTTTCATCTTTTACTAAAGGACAACACAAAAAAGATAGCATGCTCAAAAGAAAACACCCTGTAAACATTTCAGTTTAATGGCTACATGGCTTTGCATTAATGAAATACAGTGATCATTCCTGTAGACAAATTGTTATTTGTGATATGCAATGAATATTGTATTCCCTCTGATGTAGATTACCATTTTAATAGGTTAATTCCCTACTATTATCTTTATAAGCTTTGATAATTAATGGAAAATAGTAATAATTACTAAATGTCTGTAAATAACAGATTACTATTAATGTTTATTCTAATAGATAGATAGATAGATAGATAGATAGATAGATAGATAGATAGATAGATCCTACATTTTTTATAAAATCTTTAAACTTTGTTATTTTAATGCAAAAGGCATGATGGAAAATACAAACCAGCAGCTATGGTAATAGGCATCTACAGGAAGAATATGGAAAATCTAGATTTTGTTATATAACCAAATTGGAGAGATATGGGAAAAATGTATAATAACCAGGAATGAGTCCATCAGCTAATATCTGGTCTGAATTCAAAATATGAAAAGCATGATTCAGTTTGATTCGAATCTATTAGAAGAGAATATATGTAATTCAGAATTGAACTGTGAGTCTTTGCTGCTCTCTGAGCTTTTGTTGTTTGCTTGCAGACGTTTCATTACCCAACTAGATAACAACATCAATGTGAATGAGTGTGGGGTTTTGCACCATGTTTATATACGGCAGTTTGCCCTGCAACTTCTAAGGAGCAGATTTGAATCTATTAGAGTTTCAGTTCAATAAAGATAATCTATAAAGGGTAACACTGAAAGTCTACAGCTGGATCATTCTGAGGCCAGATAGGATTAATGTAGCAGCAAAGTGATGACCAGTTTAAAGAAAAATAACGCTTCAACCAGTGATTGGATTCAAATATGTGAACAACTGGTTCTCTGTGTGGATGCCACTTCGGGAAGTCCATTCTGGGCTTGGGCAACAAAAAATTAGCTACCGGTTCTGCTGAAGTGGTGCAAACCAGTTGAATCCCATCACAGGCTTCAACTAGATAGATTCTGGAATTTCTATGCGCTAATTTTTTTGAAGTATTCTGTAATCTTTCAAGGCAGAGATAGAAGGAATGAAGAATGTTTTTTCAAAAATTTAAGAAGTGGATCACTGCTGTTGTGTGCCTAATATACTATACTAGCATGATTCTGTATCATACTAATATGTTTCACATTCATAATTACTCAGGAGCAAGCACACTACTGCAAACTTGTTTAGGCAATAAGCAAGTAATCTGACCCTAGCTAAAAGGAGATGTGCAAACAGCAGACAACCTTTTTCTCTTAATGCTGTAGTAGTGTTTGCAGAAGTGATGAAAATCATTTCACCAAATGCTAATAAGACCCGATCACACCATTCAACATCTTCATTCAGCTATGTAAATATAGAAAAGCTGCAATCGTGCTTAAGACTGCAGAAAATCTATCAAATCTCTAAGTCACCTTCAAATAACTGAACCGATTCAAATGCGCTCGATTAGATACAGACATCAAATCTATGCAAATAAATAAATTGATTGAATCGCCTTTCAGTTCTGTCTTCTCATCAAAACTTTGTACAGCCATAGAAAAGATATCTGTAGACACTAATATTTGTATGTCATTGAAGACTTCAGAGAAGTGGCAAAAGATTATATATAATTTAAACAGTGTACCCGCGACATACTCTGGGAATCCCAATGTATCTTAGACTAGAAAGTTGCTTAAGCCTTTAATCAGACTTAAGACTTAAATCATGTCCAACTGACATTAAATCTATGTATTTCCAAATATGGAAATTATTCTATTCTATTAACCTGAACTTGTATTTTCCAAAATGAAGGACTTTGAATCTTTCGTTTCTTCTCAATAAGTTTTGAGAAAGCCCCTAGTGTAAATCAAGGTCCCCCAATATCAATAACACTCAACTTGCATTTCTGGAAACTGTGCAGGCTCCAATATTGTAATAGGATGTGGACATACTGTAGTTCAGAGATCAACCACACTTTACCTTCCTTTTTTCCTAACTTAGAGCAGTCTTCTCTGATTTGGAGTTCTAATGAAAACCCAGACACCTGCATTATTACAAAAATTTAGTTGGCGCCACAAAGAAATTCCCTCTATTTTTTAAGGAACTTTTAAAAGTTTTTTTTCTTATGGCCCACATAATTTGGATGCGGTTTATTTGTGGTGTGTGTGTGTGTGTGTGTGTGTTTACATTGGGTTTACATTGGTGAGAATTCATCTCTCCTCATAGTTTAAAACATGGTCAATTAGGTGTATAACTTTCCTTCTTTTGGGAAAATCTAATCTATATATGTGTGATTTGTGCTCTATGGTGCACATACTTTTGTTCCATACAATGGAAAAAAGCAGGATAGTTCATTTAAGTTGGAAGAGAATTTGGAAAGGGAGCACGTGCTTTCTGCAAATGAATTTAAAATAGGAATCTGAAGAAAGGTTTGTAATTCCTCCAGAATAATTATGAAACAGCCTTGCTAGCTTTCTCACTAAAGGGGAAGAATTGAAAATGATAAATGAATTTAATAAATAACCTTACCAGTGGCTTGTCTGGAGCAGAAAATATCCCATTTTAATAGAATAACTCATTTCTCACATCATCAGTGATGACAGCCCATGGATTGTGCCCATTGTTCCTAGCACTGTGACAAGTGGTAACCATTCTTGTTTAAACTGTGAAGTGGATAAAGAGGACTTTAAGTTAGAGGTAAATCAACAGACCAAATTAATATTTATTGCTTGGGGGATGCGTTAAAAATTCTTATGCTTTTGGGAAATAATGAATTTTGTACATTAAAAGCATGGGGCCTTCAGGTTCTGTCACATAAATCTTCATGACAGTCCCCTCCATATGGCCAAACTGAAACATGAAAAGTTTAAATTTGTTTTGGGAAGCCTACTTGCATATAAACGAGTTTTGAAACTTGATTGCATGGATTCTAAACATTCCACATTCTTTTAAATGTACGGCTATAGGTTCTACCACTTTCACTTAACAACAGTTCTTTGAAATAGGCTAAATTGAACGAAAGCCTACACTCCCAAAGTTCTGGAGGCTGAGGCTGCAGGAAATTATATGAAATATTGTGTTTTAAAAAGATAAATGCAAGAGATGATGCAGTTACTTCTTCATGTTTCCCCTTGCTTTACAATACCTGTATTTTTTATATATCAGGTAACTGGAGAAAAAGGGTTACAAGATGCATCCCCTATTTATAATAGATGTGAAACTTGGCCATCAATTGTGTTAAGTCTGATTGATTGGATTTCTGGCTTAGTAGTGGTCTGTACCAAACTATTATATTTTGGCATGACATAACATGTGGCACATATTCACATCAAAACAGCTGAACTACATTAAACAAGCCATGGCTAAGTGAGATATACTACAGGAACCCAGTCAGTGAAAAGGACCTTCTAGAGACCATTAATTAAGGAGAACTTCAACTCTTGTTGCATTAGTAATATTGAGTAAACAGCTTTCTCAGCCAGCAGCTCTGGAGTCATTAAAAAACAATAATTTTAATCTGTTTTTTTAAATCTCTTTGGGTATGAGACGGCTACCAGATCTGGGCTGCAAATATTTGGATAATGGCTAGGTGGCGGCAAAGAGTCAGAAAACTAGCAATCATCTGATCTTTGCACTCCTACACATGAATTCAAGGATAGTATTTTTGTTCCATTTTGAGTCAGATTTGCTTCTTTATCTTTTACTACTGTATCAGTCCTTTTCTTAATCAAGTCTACCTCCTGCATCTTTAATCTTTTGATCAATACAGTATCCTGGTTCTTGGTACACATGTTAATTTTATTCACTCATCTGAAGTGGAGTACCTTAGGCCTGGAATGGGTTCCCTCTGGTGTCCAATTCCAGGCATGTGTCTGTCTGTGTATGCTTGTGCATAGTAAGAGGAAAGATCTCAGTATTGGGACTGTGCACTTAATTGGGAAGAAGTGTTTCAGAACTGCAGGAGCACAGGAAGACACTATTACTCATAAAAGCAGCAGCCACCCTTTTGTTAAACTTTTTTCAGCCAACCTGTCCTAAACCTGCAGCTGATTTCCAAGTCTCATTCATTTAAATGAATGACACTTTAAAGTAGTTACAAGATTTATTTATTTTTTCTCTTTCGGGGCTGGATTTAGACATGGGAAGGCATGGGAATCTGTGAAGGCTCTATTTGGAAAATGTTCATAAACCATCAGACTATTAGAATGCCACTGAGATGCATGACAAACCTATGACCGGATTAAGAAAAACCTTTTTGAACAAAAGATGTGAATGCAAACAAAAACAACCTACATGTAAAATTAGTGAAGGTCATATGAGGGATAATAATAATAATAATAATAATAATAATAATAATAATAATAATAATAATAATAATAATAATAATAATAATAATAATAATAACGGCCTGTGTCTGAAAAGTTGTGGGAACATAGGGTGGAAAAAGTTGTTGAGAATGAGAGGGTGAAGAACTTGTGGGACTTCCAAATACAGACAGTTCGCCATTTGGAACACAACACACCAGATATCACAGTTGTAGAGAACCGAAGCGTACAGTTGATTGATATTGCTGTACCAGGAGATGCCAGAGTCGAAGAAAAAGAACTGGAAAAAATTACGAAATACCACAACCTGGCCATCGAAACTGCATGATTATGGATGAAACATGTAACAGTGATAACCATTGTCATCGGAGCACTGGGAACTATGTCCAAAAACTTTGCAAAACACATCAAGAAATTGCAGCTTCCTGCAATAACTCCAGCAAAGCTACAAAAAACTGTGCTACTTGGAACATCTTACATTTTAAGGAGATACCTGGTTGATACCTAGGATGCTGGCAGCAACCCGTGTCAACCATTAGTGCCAGTTAATTTGAGTGTTCAGTTGACTGAGTTTCATGTTTTATGAATAAAAGTTTTATAATAATAAGTTAGAAGGGACTTTGGAGGTCTTCTAGTCCAACCCCCTGCTCAGGCAGGAAACCTTACAGTAAGGGGGAAAAATATTTGATCCCCTGCTGATTTTGTACATTTGCCCACTGACAAAGAAATGACCAGTCTATAATTTTAATGGTAGATTTATTTTAAGAGTGAGAGACAGAATAACAAAAATGTCCAGAAAATGCATTTTAAAAAAGTTATAAATTGATTTGCATTTTAATGAGTGAAGTAAATATTTGACCCCTTGGCAAAACATCTTAGTACTTGGTGGCAAAACCTTTATTGGCAATAACAGAGGTCAGGGCACCAGGTTTGCACACATCTCAGAAGGGATTTTGTCCCACTCCTCCTTGCAGATCCTCTCCAAGTCATTAAGGTTTCAAGGCTGACATTTGGCAGGTCGAACCTTCAGCTCCCTCCACAGATTTTCTATGGGATTAAGGTCTGGAGACTGGCTAGGCCACTCCAGGACCTTAATGTGTTTCTTCCTGAGACACTTCTTTGTTGCCTTGACCATATGTTTTGGGTCATTGCCATGCTGGAATACCCATCCACGACCCCATTTTCAATGCCCTGGCTGAGGGAAGGAGGTTCTCACCCAAGATTTGACGCTACATGGCCCCATCCATTGTCCCTTTGATGCGGTGAATTTGTCCTCTTAGCAGAAAAACATCCTCAAAGCATAATGTTTCCACCTCCATGTTTGATGGTGGGGATGGTGTTCTTGGGGTCATAGGCAGCATTCCTTCTCCTTCAAACACGGCGAATTGAGTTGATGCCAAAGAGCTCAATTTTGGTCTCACCTGACCACAACACTTTCACCCAGTTCTCCTTTGAATCATTCAGATGTTCATTGGTGTACTTCAGACAGGCCTGTACATGTGCTTTCTTGAGAAGGGGGACCTTGCGGGTACTGCAGGATTTCAGTCCTTCATGGTGTAGCGAGTTACCAATTGTTTTCTTGGTGACTATGGTCCCAGCTGCCTTGAGATCATTAACAAGATCCTCCCATGTAGTTCTGGGCTGAGTCCTCACCATTCTCATGATCACTGCAACTCCACGAGGCAAGATCTTGCATGGAGCCCCAGACCGAGGGAGATTGACAGTTATTTTGTGTTTCTTCCATTTGTGAATAATCGCACCAACTGGTGTCTTCTCCTCTCTCTCTCTCTCTCCCTCCCTCCCTCTCTCTCTCTCTCTCTTAAAATAAACCTACCATTAAAATTATAAACTCATCATTTGTCAATGGGCAAACGTAGGCAATCAGCAGGGGATCAAATATTTTTTTTCCTTCACTGTGTACCATTTCAGACAAACTTAAAGAGACTCTCATGTTTGAAATCCAAATCAACCTGTAACAAATACTAATTTTTAAAAAAAAAAAAACAACCTTGAAAGTTGGAGAAGCTCCTTCAGACTGTGAGTCCCTAAACTGTAAGCCCTTAAATTCTAGGCAGCTACTTCAATGAGCCAGAAATGTTGTTTCCCCCCCCCCTCAAGTACTATAATTTGGAAGAAAGTTCGCAGAGCCCCTCCTTAGGCACTTAATCCTACCGTCGCTAGCGAGCTGTCGTTGACATTCCGAATAGTTTTAGGCAGGGCTTTTTTTCTCATAGGACGCTCAGAACGGAGTTCCGGCACCTTTTCTGGATGGAACCTTGTAGGGTAGGCAAGGCGGGTTGTATGACATGTCTGAGTTCTGGCACCTTTTTCTTTTACAAAAAAAGCACTGGTTTTAGGGGCGGCTGGCGATCACCACGCTCCCACCCACCCCCACCCCCATCCCGTCGCCCAGTCAAGTCCCACCGTCCGGCAGCCGAACTTTTACGCGGGTGGGATTGGAAGAGCAAAGTGTACCCCCCCACACACACACACCCCAAAAAAAATAGCGCCTGCGCGCTCCCCCGCGCTATTCCGTCCCGAGGGCTGCAAGCGTGGGGAGGGAGCTAGCGCCGCCCGCAAGTTCCCGGTGGCGGCTGCTCGCTGCCTATTTTAGTCAAAACCTCCGCTCCGCCGATGGCGAGCGCTTCCCGCAGGCTCCTCTAGCAGGCGCAGCGGAGCCACAGGGCGCTCCCGTAAGGAGCCCGCCGGGTGCTGGCAGCCACCTTTGGCTACAGAAACTCTGGAGAAGGCGCCTGGCAGCGGCGACGCCGTCAGGTAAGGCTGGGACTAGGAGGAGCGAAGCAGGTAGGAGAGGATTCCGGGGCAGCCAGAACAAGCTGCGGGGCTGATCAGTTGTGATATGCAGCAGGGAGGACGCGCAGGGCTCGGCGACATTTTCCGCAACCCGGTCTATTCACGAACCGTCCTTAGGCGGGGGCGGGAGGAGGAGGAGGAGGAGGAGGAGGAAGGTTCCCGTGCAAATCTACTCAGTGTGAATGAGTTTGGGCCAGTTACAGCCTTTAACGCGGGCGCGCTGCCTCCCAGAGCTGATACTTTGTCAGCCTCGCCCGCCGGTGCCTTCGGTCCTGCCTATCTCCCGCCTTAGCCTACCCTTGGTACATGCCCTCTGGACCGTCTTGGTTGGATTCTCACGTCGGGACTTGAGAAAGAGCTGCAGGGACTCAACGCTAATAAGCCGCGGGATACCTGGAGTTGTGAAGTTCAGTTTGCAGGAGCTAAAAACCCGCTCCTTCACTCAAAAGACCCCCAAAGCACGTTACAGAGGTTTCTTAGGTTCTCATCTGCTTTGAAACTAGAAATGCCCTACCTTGTAGTCATCCAGAAGGCTGAAGTCTAATTGCAAAATGCAATGTAATAATACTGTCCTCTTCCGTACCTTAAAGGGGGGGTGGGAGCATGGGCCAGGTATTCGATCATCCCTGTGCCACCATCTTTGCATGAGTCTTTGTACCTGAAACAGAAGGCAAGGCTAATCAAAGCATTGCCCACACCTGGGTCAATATGTGTAAATAATTAGCCCTCATTGTTCAGCACAGGCCATACCACCCTCATTATTACTTTGAAGCTGAAGTAATTTTCTGAAAGGAAGAAAAAGTATACAGCCTTATACAATCTCCATCCATGTTGGGAGAGGCTGGAATATAGTGTATGTTTGTGTGTATACAGTATGATGAAAACTTGCAATAAATTGGCAGTCCTGATATGGTCAGATATGACCCTAACCCATCCAGTTATACCCCCCCTCCAAGATTCCTGAAGTTACTGTTTAAGGAGGAATGTGATGTCTTTCCCTGTTATCCTGTTTCCTTGCTCATGTGGACAATATGTTTGAAATACCAGATTTAATAGCAAGTAAATATACTATGTTTAATAGTGTATAGATTTCAAGTAATTCCTTCGCCTAGGGTCTAGAATGAATATTATAATATAAAATAATATATTTGAGAGAGCTGGTTTGGCATAATGGTTAGGGCACCAGGCTGAGACTGTGAGCCTGTAGTCCTGCTTTAGGCATGTACAGTAAGAGGGTGACCCTGGGCCACAAGGAAATGTACTGAAAATGTTCTCAAGAAAATTGCATACTGACTTGAAAATGCACAACACACACATATTGTATACGCTTTTTTTAACCAGCTATACATTAAAATGCACATTAAATGCCCACATACAAATGCACACATATATAATTTTAGGAAAATCTTGGACAATGTTGTATCATATGTATCATACCACAAAAAAGGGTAAAATGCAGACTACCTTTTTATTATAGAATTCTTCAGTTCTTCATAGGGACATTTGCTTTAAACAACCAAGACCACATTGATATAAACCAGGCTATGATGTCCAGTGGAGATTTTTCTAACCGCCTGTATATCTGTAAAGTTGGGGATCAATATTTCATGATGCATGGAAGTTCACTGTTTCTCTCTCTCTCTCTCTCTCTCTCTCTCTCTCTCTCTCTCTCTCTCTCTCTCTCTCTCTCTCTCTCTCTCTCTCTCTCTCTCTCTCTCTCTCTCGTTTCTGTTTGAAAATAGCACCCTACACATGTAGAGAAAGGCTAGCTATATCAAAAATTAACATGAATGAAATGAAATTCAGACAACACGTATTTTGTATTCTGCTAGAGTATCCAGCTTATGTTGAGTACAAGTCACAGACACATGTGTGTGGATGCATAAACTAAAGAACTATTGAGAGAGTCACTATCAAATTTATTGCATATAGAAAAAATATCAAAGGCTAGGTGGATATTGAATCCCTTTCCTGATATCCATAAGTGGACAGTTTTTTGAAGAGTCAAATGAATGGCCTGTAATGTTATGTTTGAAAATTAAATATTTTTTTTGTTGCCCTTAAAACTTGGCTGTTAAAATATTGTGTACTCTTTTGCTTCTTATCTTCTATTCAGCATTGCATTAGGTACTATATTTAGTACTGCTGCCTAATGTCATAGCTACATGGCAGTTGGATAGGTGTGGGAGAGATAAGCAGAGCTCTAACTTTATTTTAAGTATTCTTTGCTAACAGTTACTTGACTGCCAAAGCTACAGTATACCCTTTACTTTGTTGAACACACTTTATGTACACAGAATGACATGGATAAGGGCATGCAGTTCATGGTGATTGAGTTAATTTTGATAAATACAAGGACTGGTTTTGTTTTTAAAAATTATTAAGTGAACATTCAATATGTTCCATGTATAACTTTTCAAGCTCTCAGGATATTCAACCCTCTTGCAAAAAGACATCTATTCAGTCACACTGCAAGTGCAATCTACCATATGTTTCTTTTTAACAGGCTACTTCAAGATGAACGCTGAAGAAGCCAGCTTAATTACCATAGCCCCACTGAACTTCAGCCTGGACTTCAGAAATGCCACTTCTGTGCCTTTAAATGAAACTGTATGTGAAAATTGGAGAGAGATCCATCACCTGGTTTTTCACATGGCCAATATTTGTTTTGCAGTTGGGTTGGTTATTCCAACTACTTTTAATCTCCATATGATTGTCCTACGAGCTATGCTGGCAATGGGTAAGAAAGGCTTTATTAGACTCGAACATCGCACCCTTGAGAATCTATTGTAATGATAACCCACTATAATATAGTTGTAAAACTTATTTCTCTATTCCTGCTGCTTTATTTTGTTTGATTTGGGGTGTGTGTGTGTGTGTGTGCTTTGGAATATGTATGGAAAATTAATCCATAAATACTTTTAAAAAACAAATGAACAGTTTCATTTTCTGACTGTACTTCATGACAAATATGGGTGGTATTCTTCTGTCATGCTATAACTTGTATTCTTTTCCTGGCGTAGTCTTCATTGTTCTTACTACCATTAGTCTTTTCTTGGTAGATTGTTCTATGGAAGATAAATACGTTTGATCACAACATTCTGCTGTACTTAGTTTTCTGGACTATGAGTGGCAGAGTCGTATGCCTAATAGTTTTGCAC
Source organism: Vipera berus (assembly GCF_964194415.1). Classification (NCBI taxonomy): domain Eukaryota; kingdom Metazoa; phylum Chordata; class Lepidosauria; order Squamata; family Viperidae; genus Vipera; species Vipera berus. The sequence goes on along the minus strand of NC_138202.1, from coordinate 252,134,491 downwards.
TTTTACTTTTGACAGGATGTGTACTTTTTATCATCTGGGCAGCCCTTTTTCGTTGTGCTGTGGATATGGTAATCTGGAATGCGGTATTCCTTGTTGTCAATCTTCTGCATTTTATGTACTTGCTTTACAAGAGGAGGCCGGTATGTTCATCGCCATTTAGTCAATGATAGATACATAAAGAAATTATTTAAAAGAATTGGGTCTTGCTTCTAAATGGGCTTGTTTGGCTAATGTATTGATGTATATACTTACTATACTCACAAGGTATTTTTGTTTTCTATTTTTTGTCACTGCCGAAAAAAGAGCGTAAGAGGTTATTAATCTTTATTAATAACTGTGCATTTAGTGCTTATCCCTTCAAGTTTTTATTTACATAGCCTGTAGTCCTAGTGTAAGATGAATATAAAGTGTGCAAATATTGAATGCCAAGAGTTTTGCATTTGTAATTTAATTATATCATGTTTTGTTTGCTTTTAATCTTCTTGAGGGCTCCTAAGCCACTTACAATTCTTTGGGAATGCAGCAGCATATAAATCCTAATAAGTAAGTAAGAATAAACAATCAGGATTTCAGCGGAATACTATATTATAATACTATAGTATGATATACTATATCATTTTATAGTTATTATATGTTATTTGATCTAAGTCCATAACTTGTTGGTTATATTTTGAACTTATTCTTTTGGTAATTATGTAATTATTCTAATTATGTAATTTGTAATTATAGTGTTGGTCTTAACTGTGCATCAATAAACATTCTTAGTAAATACTACTAATAATAGTAAAATACTATTATCATATATCCAATAATAATATTTTTAATAAGAGCATTGTGATACATTGGTTCTATTTTCAGCACTATTCATAATTCTCAGTAGGGTACAATTTGTTTTTCTCCCTTCTCTTCTTCGTCTTCTTCTTCCTCATCGTGTCTCCAATGCAATGAAGGTTTCCTTTGCATTTATTTATAACACTTGTACCTCTTCCTCCCACTGAGGTGGGAGGGGTGAAGCTCACGACCATTGAAGGTCATGCTATTAAAGTTTAATAAAAATAAGAAATTATTTTCAGGAGAAATATCTTTTCAAGTTTCTCTAGTATACTTCACATTTGGCCAACAAAAAGTCATCACTGTCTACCAGAATGACTTATATACCTTGATTTATATGTGGAAGATATTCTTTACTTATCTTTATTTTATCTTTATATTAAAATCTTTCATTGTGTATAGTGCTGAAGTAGTACATTTTTAAAATACGTAATTGTCTTTTATTTGACAAACATGTATATAGATAAATTGTATATATGTATATAAAATAAGAATGATGAGATATAATTATAAAAATATTTAGATATATAATTTCAGAAGACACTGGGTCATATCCAGTGAGTAAAAGGAGGCTCATTGAGTCATTGGAAGCTTCTCTTGGTGAAATAGAAAGAAACATGGAGTTTTACAAAATTGATATTTAGGTTCTTTGACCACTCTCTATTAGATTGTTAAGTGAGGAGGAATTATATGCCAACATTATTTCTATCCCTGTTCTCTGACAAAAGTTTTTACTGCTTTAAAAATAATTCTATCAACAGAAAGACACTGATCATTCACAATTTGTCAGGGCTGTTTTCCACTATGCAATCCAATTACCCTTTTTCTTGAAATAGCCAGGTAAATCCTAAAGGTAAAAATGAGTGGGATTGTCTGTCTCCTGACTAGACATTTGACATTTGAACCTTATTGCAAACCTCTCTGGCTCTCAGCCTTTTTCTACCTATAAGAACCCATATGTGCAAGAAGTGTTTGTATGACTTAATGGTTCATCTGCATTCCAGCATCCTTTGCAGTAAGGTGTGTTTTTTTTTGTTATCAGTACCAAACATCCAACTAGAAATTTTACAATGTTATGTTTTAATTCAGTACAGCTTGATTGAAATAAAATTAAATGGGCTGTCCTACAACATCCTCTTAAGTTTTTCTCTTCCTCATAGGTGAATCTGCTATTCAAAAGAGCAATAAAGTGGGTTGAAAGGGAAGTTGTCCATTTGCCTAGTCATATATTGCGAGCTGCATCATTATAATCTTAGAAATGAAGAGTGGGGGGAGAGGTTTTACTGGCTGGTCAATGGTTTAAAGAAATAATCCTGTCCTCGTCACTTCCAAAGCTTGGCTTATCAGGTACTGCAGAGGAAATGCTGCTATCGGAAAAGGTGCAGATGCTTTTGCAGCTGATTGAGGCATAGGCCTGGTTTATCATATCCACAGATGCATTGATATTTGCCCCATTCATCACTGAAAAGATTTCCTCTGCGGTCAGCAGAGCTGTCCTTTTACATCACTTCTTTATAAACGCAGCTGTTCTGAGGCACCATGCCAGTTCACAATAGAAACCACAGTTATCTGCCACAGGGTTTATTTCAATCTCCCAGACAAATCCTATTGTCGGGGGGAGGGATGGGCTGCCTGAAAGATCTTATATTGGTAAAAAAAAGCTTTACATTACTCTTTAATCCCAAGGACAAAGCTCTATTTTCCCCTATGGAGTACACGTCTCTATTTTACCCAGTTTCCTTACTTAAATTCAGATTATTTCTTGTTGATATAGAAGTAAATTAATTAAGAATAGGCCCAAGATTGCCTGCTCCACTTGAGGCTCCGTGTGCCTCCATTTGAGCTTCCATCATTATTTATCTGGCTCAATGCTATATTATCTTTGCTTTCTTTTCTGCCCATTTTCTGCCTCTCATAAAAATTAATTGATCTCTGCTCTGCCCACCTACGGTATATTTTCAGATAAGACAAGGCATAGTGTTCTGGCTATTGACTCTGTTGAATTAGAAGACTGCGTTGTCAGTTTGGCTTTCCTCTCACACACTTCACTGTTTTGATGTACTATGTGAAATCGGACACCCTTTCCATTCCATCACAACAACATTTTGTGATACAGGTTGTTGTGCAGCTGAGTGAGGCAAACGGGGCCTCCAAGTAGGGCAGGCAATCTGAGAAGCTTCAGTGTGCCCACAGGGATCTCCTTGGTGCTCACCAGTCTAGCTACCCCACCTGACTTTTTAAGCACATTATTTTAATTATGTAGATTTAAGCTGGCATGGGCCAAGACAGAGCACCAGGGCCTGAAAAGGATTTCTACAAATTTATCAGCATTAAAGAAAACCAAGTAATTCAATGCAGATATATCCCAGGTTGCTGAGGTGCATATATGAGGGAATAACACAATAAAAATATAAGCCCCAATCTCTACATCCCACTTGGAATTTTTTTCCTTAGATTTCTATCCCACTTTACTTTAGGAGCTTAGGATGACATACATGACACTTGCATCTCCAGCTTTTCCACACAACTTTTTCCCACAGCAAGAACATTGTGAGGTAGGTTAGACTGAGTGAGAATAACTGTCCCCAACAACAGTACAGCTTCAGTAGTTGAGAATGAATTTGCCATGGATATCCCCATTTCTAATCGATTACTGCAATAATTTTTCTATGCTGGTACGTTGTATAGTGACTTTCCCAAAGGATGTGCAGTTGGAAAAGATGTTCACCCCACCCGTCCCAAGTAGCTGCATTTGTACAATCTCTGCAGCTTCTTTTACCTTAATCATGCCTTGGTTTTGGCTTTCAGGAATTTAAGCCCAGCCATTGGGTTATTTTACACTTTAATACATTGGGTGAAATAATGAAATGGACTCATCCAGTAACCAGATCAAGCATACTATCTGAATCCAGTCTGCAAGGGCCATGTTTTCATTGGTTTAAAAAAGAAATCTGAGTAAAAGGGAAATGTATGACAGACAGGTATAAAAATCACGCCTGGATCAAGAAAGCAGATAATTATAAATTGGGATCATGCAAATTTTGGGGCTGGATGATTCATGAAACGCTACTTCAGAAAGTGAATAATGAATGTAATGAATGTAAGATGCAGAGATCAACAATATATTGAGAATTAAAAACAAATAGAAAGTATTGCTATGCAAAACTCAAGAATGATGGAGCTATCAGTGGCTGGTAATAGTGGTGATATGTTGCATTGTGTTTCAAGGGTAATGTGTGTTTTAGCACGATTACTAGAGAACATGAGTGGGAAGATGCTAATATACTCAGGTCCTACTCATAGACCTCTCAGAAGCATTTGGTTGATCATTGTAAAAGTCAAATGTTGGACCAGACAACAGTATGGTCTTTAATTGTTTTCAGGGATTTTAATTACTTTAAATAAAGGACAAAAAGAAGGAGTAATAATATACAATACTACATAGAACTAACTTGTGTTCATGCACACTATTGTCTTACAACAACTTGAGAGGCAGAGATTTATTATTCCAAGATGGGAAGGTGCTGATGCTAATAAGGTAATGTAGAATGTTTAAGGCCATGTTTGAATTCATAGCAAAGGCAAGATTTGAACTGAATATTTCCTGATTTATAGCTCAGACTTTTTTTGATACTGTCCTTTGTCATCCATACTTCCGGGAAGATTGATAATCTATACGATTAGAAAAGAAATTTATGTAAATTTGTATCTGCTTAACTATATCAAAATTTTATGCTTACAGCTGTGGCTGCAGTATCAGACTGGGACACTTATTTTTGAAAATATAATTGTTTTGAGTAATCTTTGACCTATAACTTCACACAATTAACCAAAACAGAACTGCAAATTTCAGCAGCAACATTGGTTGACAAAAGGGAACTAGCATTTCTCCCCTTTGTCATTAAAGTCCATGCAGCTTAGAGTCTACACATATGAAAAAAGAAATTATTTTTAAACAAGATTCAATTTTCTAATGTAGCCTCTTGTCTTTTTAAAATTTCCTTATTTTTCTATAGGTTTTGTTTTTTTATCATGAAAATAGTCTTAACTTTATGTGCTAAAGGGCAGGTTAAAGAAGGATAATATTGGTTGGATGAGCCATGACATAATCCTCCATTGTGAAAAAAGGATTTTCATCCCAAAGCTGTTTGCAAATATAATAATTTATGAAAACTAGGCTGTCAGTTGGTAATTATAGACAACTGAACAGATCAGAATGATCTTTGAATGAATCCTGAACTTAACATGGTCAGATTAAAGTGTGCAACTGCCATATTCTGGGGTTTTTTAAAAAATATTTATTTATTTAAATTATTGACTGCCCATCTTACCACAGGGCAACGCTAGGTGGCTATATAGAATGGGCAGCCTCTATAGAACTGGGTTACATGTTACCATGAAAATAGGAAAGATTTGTGGCAATTGTATTGTTCTTTGGGAGCCACTGACATGTAGCAGTGATGGTATAACAATTTTGTGAGGGGAAAATTAAGGAGGACAACTTTTTGACTCTTAGCTACTCTTGATAGTATTGGCCATGATATTTCCCTTAGACTGCTCCTGTGAGTTGAAAATTGGAGGCATTGCATTACAATAGTTCCAATCAAACTGAAGCAGGATTATGTATCTTGGAAGTTGGTTGTGTCTTCTAAAAATGCACTTTTTTGTCCCAATGTTCTTTAAAGCTATATGAAGTCCCTAGGGATGAACATAAGGGAGTATTGGGATAAAAAATTTTGCCCATAATATTTTACTCAGGAGAGCTTATTCATATTCTGAATCAACACTTGGAAGCTGTTATGGGTTAGATGAAAGTTAATAATTCAGTGCTGAATCCTGAAATGACAGCAATCTAACTGTGATTCCTAAGTACAGGAATTTGAGGATCTTTATTTCAATAGAAGAGAATATATGTATTCAGAGTTCAACTGTGGGACCTTTGGTGTCTCTAATTTCAGTTGCTTACTTGCAGATACTTCATTACCAAACTAGGTAACATCATCAACACCTAGACAGGTAACAAAACATCTGCAAGCAAGCAAGCAAGTTCAAACAGCAGCAAGGACTCCTGTTCTGTACCAGCCTACTACCGGCCCTGCAGAAAAGGCAGGGACAACCCCTTTACAAAAAGGCAAGAGGCTGGAACTAAGCCTGCCAAATTTATTGACACAAAACAGAGCAAACAGAGCAAAACCAAAACACGAACCATGAAACAGGAGCTATTCAAACGGTTGCCTTCAGCAAACCAGCCCTCCCACACATTCCCCTTTTAAACAGTTCAAGACGTGGCTTCTCTCTGCCTACTTCCGAGGTGCCCCATTGCCTTCCTCTGTTTACTCCTGATTGACTGTCTCCTGCGTCGGGCGTCCTTAAACAGGGCCAGCTGTGGGTCATCTTCATCCATGCTGTCAGGCTCACACAGCTGGGTCTGCGTAGTGACCAGATGAGAGGGGCCTGGCTGAGGGCTCTGCAAAGCCTCAGGGCTGTCCTCTGCAGGGTCTCCAACACCCCCTCCTCCTCCTCTGAATCATCTGACCCAACTGCCGAACCCACAGGCTGACCCTGAATCACAACAACTCCAGAACGAATTTTGTGTTCAGAATGGAATCATGATGCTTCAGAAAGAACAGGAAAGTACTTTAGGGAAGCCTCTAGTTATTATAGATTTCAGAGGTCCAAGTAATCTTGTGCACAGGAGCATTCATTAACAAAATTAGTTGGAATGCTAATTACATAGTCTCTTAGATATAATAACAGATGCTCTATTACTGAACACACACTGATAGCTTCATTAGATTAGATAACATTCTATGTGGGGCGTCTTTGTGCTTGCCTAGAAAATGCAGAATGTAAAGTAGAATCCTTCCAACATTCTGAGTGGGATATCTCATCATACACACAATGAGTGTCAATTTATCAAGCCAAGTTCATGCTTCTGACACGAAACAGATCAGCACCAGGATATTTAATATCCTGTTACAAATCTGAACAATCACTACGATCACCAGAAAGTCTATATATTGTGACTGACAATGTCATCTTGGAGTTACAGAAACAACTGGCAGCTGTGCTCTAGAAAGCTCCTTTTCTTTCTCCCCCCCCTCCAATCTGTGACACCTGTTAATGTGTCCTTTGGTTGCCTGTTGAAGACTTAATTCTTCCCCTGGGATTTCTCTGAATGAAAACGTCATGATTAGCTAGTATTGTTTATTTTTATATTGTATTTTACCATGCAGTTTTGATTTTTGCTCATAAACAAGTTTTAACTTTTGATAACATTAAAAGCAGTATTAAATAAACAAATCAACTGTAAACTTTTACTGTTGTTGTTGTTTTTGCCAGCAATGATATTTTTGGAGAGTCTTTTTAACTGAAATGATCATGTCTTAAAATCACTTCTGCGTTTTTAATCTTTGTAATATTTCTTCACTATTGTCTTCCAGATAAAAATAAATAAAGAGCTCAGTAGCTTATACAAGAGAATGTTTGAACCACTCCATGTTCCTCCAGAGCTATTCCAAAGATTGACAGGACAGTTCTGCAATATTCAGACTCTAAAAACAGGACAAGCATATGCTGTGGAAAATAAAACATCAGTGGATGATCGATTAAGTATTCTACTAAAAGGAAAGTATGTACCTGAAATAATTGGATCTGGATCTCCCCTTTATGTAGTTGGACTGTATGAAAAATGCACACTCAATCTGAAAGAGCCACCATAGGTGAGGCTACCAGATGTGGTCTGCACAAATCCAGACCACCACTAGATGGCAGCAAATAATTTTCAATATTGCTTTGCTGCCAATTTATGCTCATCTGGAATTTTGCAGCTCAGGTCTGATAGACCTAAAGATAAGCTGATTTTTTTTAAAAAAAAATCTGCCTCCCATGTACAGGAGAGCTCTTTCTAGCCAATAGAAGAATTCTGCTGTAAAAGTTGCCTCATTAAATCTCTTTTCATTTAGGTTCTTCCAAAATCTAATCCAAAAATTTGATGAATCCTCTGAATAATGAACCTGGCACTAGATGCTAAAGGAGATAAATAGAATTAGTGATGATTCTTTCCTTTCTCATTTATTCTGGCATATATTTATAGAACAGTATTCTGCTTAGGGCATGCCTAAGGATAGTTTATTTTGTCAGAGCATGCACAGTTTTATTGCGCTGAGATAACCCAGGAATAAACACAGTAAACAGTGGTCCATATTATATGGCAGTTTATCTTACACTATCTACAATATCATACACCAGGAACAATATACATACACATGTTAATACAGCAGGCTCCAACACACCACAGTTACAGTAGGAAACGGAAGAACACAGCAGCAGAGCCTTCCTTTTATACAAAGGCTATTAAAGAGACACAGATCCAGCTGGCTCTTAAAGGGACATAGACCCTGCTGAGTCATTCCCATCATTACATCATACATTACATCAGCTGGTTAGCTTCTAAATCATTGCCTTGACATTACCTTTTTAGGGAAACAAAGCAAAGTTAGATCCAGTCCTGTAGTTTTTTTTTTACTTTATCAAGTTTGTCCTTGGAATTTTCTGGTGATCTGCAGTACTAACAGATTTGAACCTCCTTAGTGTTTTGGAAGATCAGCCCTTACAAGTTGCTAGCTTCTGTAGCTTCTGTTTAAAGTTTTATTTTTATCTTTTAGTTATCATACATTTGTTACTTATTTCAAACAGTGTGGTTCTAAGAAGAGTTGATTGTTAATAAATGCTCAGCTAAATGTCCAAGCTTTGGGGAATTGTGTGTTTAAGAAATGTATTTCTTTAAACCTCAAAAATGTTTGTGACAATGCTCAAGTCACTTGGTTCATGACTCATTTTCTCTTATTACACTGAGCCAGAGGGTTATCTTATGCTTTCCTAAATTCTTGGTAGCTTATTTATTCACTTACTTCATGTAGAGAAATTGCCTTAGTTATTAGATAACGGAACAGTTTCAATTAATCTCATCACTGTTGGTAACATCAAGACTGAGAAACTAATGTTGGGAACATCACTACTTCTCCCAACCCCAACACCACAGTCTTTTCTTTCAGCAGGAGTAAGGAATAAACCCTGCCTCAAATTAAAAACTGAGTAGAAACTTGGCAAGGACCTTAAAGTCCAAACTGAAGTTAACAAAGCAGAAAAAATACAGATTCCTTCTTTCTTCTGCTCTTGATCTGCCAATTTATAACTTTCTCCCTCATTTGCACTTTCTCCCGATATAGCTATCCATAATGCTACATTACATCTGCATTGATGTTAATGCGTCATTAATTGTAACAGGGAGTTGCAAATTATATTTTCACCATGCTTAGCTTAATATCGGCTAGTGTTGATTCATAATGAATTATAGTGAACATTATACATATAAACGTACCATGCACCAAGAGGGAGTTAATGCAAGTAAGAGGGAAGGACGTGGGAGGGGATCTAAGTGTAGGATATGATTCAACCACAGATTGCATTTGTATCCTGCCTCTTGGAGAATGGCTTCACTGCAGGGGTTCCAGAATTTTAACTAGTAAAAGTCAATTACATTTTTTCTAGGATAACAGAAGTTGTGTGAATTGATCTGTTTGCAAATAATTGTATTAGAAATTAAGCTGCTATATTGCCTGTATTATCAGTCGTTGTGATACTTATTTTCATCATCAGAATGAAGGTCTCCTACCGAGGACATCTTCTGCATAATATTTACCCATGTGCCTTTATAGATTCTCCTGAATATCGATCAACTCAGATGAATCGAGGTGAGAAATTCCAGGTATGGAATCAACAGTTTCTTTAGGAATAAGTATAATTATCATGGAGATTCCCCAGTGAAAAAAAATTGAGCAGCTATGAATTTACAATCTTTGGTCTGATGTATTATATAGCTTTTAAAACTGCTGTTGTTGGAACATAAAATAATTCCCGAGGTTATGTTATTGGGGAGATTTAAAATGATTTTTTTTTCATTCACCAGATAAGTGGTTGAAGATTAATAATCATTTTCCTATACTTTATTGAGAAAAATCAAATTGTATTTGCATTTATCCAATAATTATTGTACTATTGGAACTATAATTTGAAAACAATCACTTTCACCTGATCAACTAGTCTTGTTTGCTTGTTGGGAGAAGATCCATTACAGGTAGTCCTTGACTTATGACCACAATTGAGCCCAAAATTTATGTTGCTAAGTGAGAAATTTGTTAAGTGAGTTTTGCCCCATTTCACGACTTTGCTTGCCACATTTGTTAAGCGAATCACTGCAGTTATTAAATTAGTAACATGGTTGTTAAGTGAATTTGGCATTCCCTATTGACTTTGCATGTCAGAAGGTTGCAAAAGATGTTCACATGACCCCACGACACTGCAACTGTTGTAAATATGAACCAGTTATCAAGCATCCGAATGTAAATCACATGACCGAGGGGATGCTACAAAGGTCATTAACTGTGAAAAATGGTCATAAGTCACATTTTTAGTGGCATTGTAATTGGAACGGTCATTAAATGAACTGTTGTAAGTCAAGGACTACCTGTAGTAATTCAAGCTATTCTGTAACAAACCTGAAAACAGGACAATGTGAACAGTTCAGAAAAAGCTGATAGATACTTTGTTCAAAGATATTTTTCTTCAATGCAAGGGAATCTAAGAGAAAGAAGCCCTTTTTTCACTACAGGTTAAAGAATAATTATGAGAGGAATACATTAGTTATAATACAGCCTTCCTGTGCTGCAGATAGACTAAGGGATGGAATGAGCTGTGGGAAAGAGTTCAGAAAATACCAGAATCTAAGATGGTGACAGATGGCAGTTTTAGTGTCCTTTCAAAAATCTGGCAGATCTTTTTGGCAATTGATAAAAGCAATCAAGGAAATATGGGTATATGTATATTCAAAAGGAAATGATGACTTCCAGGTCTCTTTATTTGCAATTAGCCAAATTTCTTAAGTCCTTTTTAAAAAGAACAAAAAAAATGGTTGAAAATGATTGCTTGTCCATAGTATGGCTTAAAGAGACTTGGAAAAATAAGGTCTACTACATCACCCAGCAAGGAAATAAAGAGAAAACAGGCTACAATGGTGAGACATCCTAGATTCCAAAAGTGATGCTCCAGCAAACATATTTCAGATATTAGTTGGAACCAATTAGCCAAGTCTTTCTTATGCAGTTGCCCAGAGCTGCTTATTTTTCTTTTCTTTTCTTGTTTTTTCCAAAATATGTGAGGGAGAAAAAGATGGAATCATTGCAGTGTCTTTCAGTAAAGGTAAAGGGCAATCTCTATCTGGAAGCTTGGTTCCTTTGTCTGACCAGGAATGACTATGCAGTTGTTAGCTAACTTGATAGTAAAAGTGAAACTGATCCTGGTACGGAATCTAAAATCAGTGACTTAGCGTAATATGTTCCACTCAAGACCTGGGCTTAATGCCATAGAAAGCTTGTCATAATATAGTAATCGGAAGGCAAGTACTAGATACTTGTGCTCTTTCTATCACATTATCTTCTTTGGGTTTTGCATGCTGATTTATTCAGACTTGGAGAAAATACCATTTCTATCAGACACTGAAAGAAAATATCTCAGCCTTCCTATTCTGCAATTTAGTTTAAATTCAGTCAAACCAAAGAGTACTGAGTACTGAATTTATTTGCCACAGGGGCTGAAATTCACACGTCGTTTTGAGGTCAACCTGTACATTTTTGACCACAAGTTGACTAGAATTCTAATTATTTAATATTTATTCAGCCCACGTGTGCTTTTTTTAATGAATGGAAAATGTTATTTTTTAATTCACATTTCTAAAACATTTCTAAAAAAAAAGTAAATATGCGTTTAATCATATGTGGGCAATATTTACATAACAATAGTGTATGGGCCTCCCCACATGTTTAGATATTGCTTTAATTTTGTTCTTTTGTTTACGGATCATTGTGTGAGAGTATTTGGCTCCCTTTTGTTCTTGTTAATACATTGGTGCCATCTGGTGGATTTGGATTTATGATGATGCCCTGAACTCAATCACTGATGGCCAGCTCGCATATATAAGCAGTGCTTAGATTGAATTTTATTCCGAGGCTGTAATCCTTGAAGCATTTACCTGAAGGTAGTCTGCTGATCACATGATATTGTTTCTTCTAGTTAGATAATTACAGCTTATGTTGGATGAGACAGAGGAAGAGCAATATTCCTCTTGAAGAAAAGATCTGAGTTGCATACTATCAGAGTACAGTTAGTGCTCGGCTTACAACCACAATTTAGCCCAACATTTCTGTTGTTCAGTGAGACATTTGTTAAGTGAGTTTTGCCCCGTTTTTACGACCTTTCTTTCCACAGTTGGTAAGTGAATCACTGCAGTTGGTAAGTTAGTAACCTGGTTGTTAAGTGAATCTGGCTTCCCCATTGACTTTGCTTGTCAGAAGGTCACAAAAGGTGATCACATGACCTTGGGGACACAGCCAGGGTCATGTATATGAACCAGTTGCCAAGCATCCGAATTTTGATCACGTGACCCTGGGAATGCTACAAAGGCCCTAACTGCAAAAAATGATCATAAGTCACCTTTTTTTTAGTACCGTTGTAATTTGTATGGTCACTAAAGGAATTGTAAGTTGAGGACTATCGTTATATGGCCATTTCAGAACGGGTCCATCAGAGATGGGCTGCATTAATCCAGACAAGGGCAGTAAAGAGATACACACATCTTAACACTCTGCTGACAGCTGGTAGTGATATGGATTTTGGCACTGCAGATATGACAGCTATATTTCAGAACTATGAAATGATATAGGACATTTTGTAATATCCCCCAAAGTAAGGCATAATGGAATTGTTTAACATCCTTGCCTTATATTATTCTTAGAATAATTAGAGGACAGTTACGGTTATTATTCTGCTTCTGATTCAATTTTTCCATTTTCTTTGACTTTGACTACAGTCAGGTAAACTTTACCTGCAAATATGATTTTCAGCACTGAAGTGTTGGACCAGCTGTGCAATATTACATTCTGTTATTAAAGGTTGAATTCTTGACACTGACTCTCGTGTTTCTTTAAATTTGTCCTTTCCAATATCTTTGTTTACAGGATTTTAAAAATCCAAATGAAGTGGAAGAGAAAGCAAGTCTCTCAGTATAGTCAGAATACCGTTTTCATCCTTGCTGAAATAGAATAAAGTATTTTTAATATGCTGACTTTGTAAGCCACTTAGAAAGTGCTCTAAAGCACTGTAAAATGGTATATATGTCTAAGTGCTATTGCTATTAACCATTTGTTGAGATCTGAATTAAATATGCTGTAGTCATTGGGACAATTAAAATGCTGTATTAATTATTGACTACCCTTTCTTTATAGGTGTCAATTACTGCTGATGATAACTGCAAGTTCTTATGTTGGTCGAGAGAGAGACTTGTGTATTTTCTAGAATCAGAGCCATTTCTTTTTGAAATATTTAAATATCTTATTGGAAAGGATATTACAAACAAGTTATACTCATTAAATGATCCAACCCTAAGTGATAAGGTAAGCGGTTCCCTTTTGACTTCCATGCATTATATAACTGTTTTATAAATGAGTTAAGTTGTGCTGCCTTCTAAAACGCACAACATCCTTTCCCACACAGCTTCTTAAAACACAATTGATTCAGGATGCCTATTTATCACTTTCTATTCAATGTGGTTTCTGTCAATTAGCTTATCTTAAATCCAAGAGAAGATAAATATGGCTACTGGATGATGGCAATTAAAAGTTTTCTGAGGGAACTAAATAACAACTACTAATAGTTGGAATGCTGAATTTTATGTAATTCTATTGTCATACAGAACAGTGGCTCCCAACCTTTTGGCCACCAGGGACTGGTTCCACGGAGATAGTTTTTTCCCACAGGCCGGAGGGGGCGTGGTTTCGCGTGCTGCGTGCAGTCCACGGATGGGGCTTCACTTGATTGGGCAGACCGGTTTCTGGCATGCCACAAACTGGTGCAGGTCTGTGGACACGGGGTTGGGGACCCCTGATACAGAACAACACTTAACAGTTATATTTTTGAAATCAAATCCCCATTTGATTTTTGGGGATTTTATCAAGAACTCATCAAAGCTCTGGAGGATTTTAAACTGTTTTGACATTTCACCTTTGTTCTGTGTTCATTAATACCTATATGGCCCTTTCCATCATAGGATATTTAGAGACACGGAAAACATATTTCTGCATGACATTGGAACTCCCTTGCATAAATTGAATGGAATAAGTTTTACCATGCTTCCACTTGGATATCAGATTCGATATCCTAATGCAGGAATGCTCTTTTGAAAATAAAGGCTTTCTTCACTATCAGAGAATTTGTCAACTGGATTTTTAAGCAATGCTTCAAAGGAAAGTTATAAAGAAACCACTTCTGCATAGCTGTGAAGAAAGCTACATGGACACATCCATGAAGTCATATGTTCTTTACTTTTATAGCTCCATTGGGACAGATTTGTTATACTTGATTGGGCCATACAAAGTAACACAATGCGACAGTTAATCAAACTCTATGGCTCTCCACATGCAATTTGTCTCTTTCTAAACATACACTGTTAGCGTAAGTGTCTACTTGCTGTTTTTAATCTTCTACTCCTGATTTATATGTGAAAAGAAGAGCATGAAATAGAGAGCAGCAGATTACCTAAAGCATAAAAACAGACTGGCTAAACCTAAAATGTGCATTTTAAAGTCTTCTCCCTCCTATATTATTGTTTTTAAATACTATCCATCAGAATGATCCTGCCCCTTGATTTATCCTTGAACATTATTTAAGTAGCTGTTTCTTTTCTCTCTTTTTTTTTTCTTCCCAATAGTGACATGGTCAAACACTTGCTTATGTATGTAAACAATCTAGGGGTCTGGGAATGACAAAGTGGTTATTTCTGTGCTGCACATAAAGAGATATGTGGACGAGTCCTTATTCTGTCACATCCAGCTTACAGGTCTTCCCCTCTCTAAATGCCCTTGCTCTCGTCTATGAATCTGTGGCAAAACTGGAATTATTTGACTAGAAATGGCCTGATTCCTTTTTGAGATTTTTTTAATCCTAGTATTAATAGTTAAAAATTAGTGTAATTTAGCTCCCACTGCCTGCACCCCAAATTAGTAAAACTAGAATTCTTCTATTGAAGATCTTCTGTCCTACTGAGTCTGTTTCCAATAATGTAATATCTTAGCTCTGGGGAATTATATAGCATCAATATCTTTCTAGTTTTTGCTCAGCATGACCAATAGTGAGGGAAGCTGTCAGTTCAGTGGGAGACACACACACACACCAGGTTTCTACCCTGTTATATGTAAATTGCCACATAGTTCTTATTCTTTTCTCATAATTAAGGTGTCCAAGTTATAATTAGACATTCTTTCATCCTATTCTACTTCTCGTGGGGTTGTTGTGATGGTAGCTGAGAAAACACGCTCTGTGCAACTTAGAAGAAATGACATCAGGATATAAACATAAGAAATAAATATTTATTAGCATCTAGGACTGATGGAGAATTGTGTATTTTTTTTTCTGTGCAGACATCCCAAAAAATAGATCACCAGCCCAGTCTGTGTTCCCAGCTGTCTGTGATGCAAATGAGGAATAGCATGGCAAGCTCAAGTGATGGTGAAGATGGATTACAAAATTTTCTCCGTGGAACTTCTACTGCATCCACCCTTCGTGAGTCATTAACTAGTCAGTCGACATTTCCAGGCATCACTAAACATTGTAGTCTGTGGCCAAAATCATGTTGCTTTTGGCGAGAAGAGTTGGGAAGGGGAAAAGGGAATCATGAAACAAGGTGCATCTGAATGCATCACAGCTCTGCTTATATTAGGGCCAGTATATGCATTCCTATCACTCAATGGGGACAATCAAAGAGTTCCTTTTCCATGTGTGACTAATTATCATAAACCAAACATGACAGACCAATTTTTCATTTGAATGTTTCTTCATAGATATTTCTTAATGTGGGGTAGTTGTGTCCCCTTTCTGCTGAAAAGTTCAGGGAAACCATCCTGTTCATGGTAAGAGAGCATGAACATACTATCAGGTTATTTGGACATTTTTATTAAAAAAAAACTACAGCAGGTGTATTTTGCACTATTATAGGTCTAAGAGTTTGGATATCTGTTAAACACTGTGACCTCCTTACAAAGCAAGAATTTGCCCTCTGCATTCATCTTTGAAAGTATGACTTATGGAAATTAAACCTCATCTAATATTCTCATTGTAAATCAGTGGCGCATAATCTTAGGCCTTGGGATAGTGTGAGATTGAAACACCTTTAACTACCACTCTCTGGCAAAGCCTTGGAGGTAGCTCATAGAAAGCTCCAAATTTGTTACCAAATTTTAATTTTTAATGTGAGAGAAGAGGGGAGAATAAAGATGTAATTGGGGAACTCTATTCAATTTTAATTAAATATAAAAGCCGATGAATTAAAATGAGAACCCACCTGGGGTTTTTCGGAGTGCAGTGCCCAGCAAATCCCTGAAAAGCTAGGATGGTCTGTGACCAGAAAAAAGTTGGGCCCCTCCCTTATAGAAATTAGGCCCCCTTTCCCTTTCCAATCAGTGTTTCATGATGTCTTAAACTGCAAAAATAAATAAATAAATAAAAAACAAATAAATAAAGAGCTATTATGTACGATATGATCTTATGCATTCTAACAGAAGTTGATCTCTTTATTTTCTTCACTAAGGAACTAATACCATACTAAGAATACATAGGACTAAAACTACTATTAATAAAAGCACGTGTGTATTTAATATTTATTGATGTAAATCTGACTCTTGTGTTTTTAAAAATAAACCAACAAGGATTCAGTTATGGAATGAATCCTTATGGACTGAATTTAAAGTATGTTTTTGGTCAACAGCATGAGGAATTGATCAACATTTTCAAAAATGGTATGAAATGGACTGAATGTCACATACTTGAGTGAAATAATAGTTTGGGTTCTGCAGAATTAAAGACTGTATCAGCATACAAAAGCTGTATCCATCCTTTGAGGTTGGTAAAAGAAGGACCCAGATTGTTGTTGGCAATATACTGACTCTGTAAACCGCTTAGAGAGGGCTGTAAAGCACTGTGAAGGGATATATAAATAAGTGCTGTTGCTAAGTACTATGTAAACTTGCATTCAACTGTAGAAATTCATAGAACAATTTATGCTGATCCCATACATAGTTTTAGGGTCACAAGATCATGCTTCTTTGCAATGTTAATTTTAGATTTGTAGGAATGATGTAACTACTTATATTAACTGTAACTACATTACACTCCTTGAAAAAAAAACCAACACTAGCTTTTCCCCATCTTGGGGACTGCAATTCCTAAAATTTACAGACAGGAAAATATTGGAGAAGTATCCTAGAATATGTTGTCCATGCCTTATCAGACCTCCTAAAATAGATGGTGTTTATTTCTGCTGCTGGTGCTTAAGTTGTACTGCAGAGGTCTAGAACTGTAACCCATGTTTGGCATGTAGCCCATTAGCACCCCTTTGGTGGTATCTGGTGTGCCATAGAGTGATTGATTCTTAAGCTTTTGAAACTTTTTTCCTGCTTTGGAATTTTGAAGGATTTCAAAGGGGGGGGGAGGAATGAAGCTTCAGGGACCCACCTATTGCACTACAAACATGCTGAAGTTTAGAAGCTGAAAGTATGCTTCAGTCAGGTTATGGGCATACCCATTGCAACGATTGGTGCCTCCTGCAGCTTGCCACATCTTTATGGTGCTTCCTGAACAAAAAGCATGTATATTTTTCTGGGATCAGATAAATACTTTATGTTAGGCCAAAAAAATAGGCAGATTCTTTAAGGAAGCACTCATAGGTGTGATGTACACGCCCACTCCAAAACAACCTTTCAGCATAACCCTGAACCGCAGCACATCTTAACATTACATTCCTTGGGGGGGGGGAACCTAGCTTCTCAAAAAATTGAGCCAATTTTCTTTGCTTTTTTGATACTTGACTTAAACTATTCTGTAATCCTCCATCTTCTGTTAAAAAGAATACAGAGGTATGCAGGGCACATGTTAATAGAAGGACTTGCAATGCTGAAGGTTGTCAGGCTAATGCAAATTCTTGTGATGATGAGAAAAAAAATGAAGCTTAAAAATCTTAAAATAGAAAACTTTTTTAAAAAATTACAAGAAAAATTGGCCCAGCTGATTTTTTGAATGAAGTCTTTGCATAGCATGCAAAGCTTGGATCAGTCCTCCTAAAGCTGGGCAGCTCTGCTCTAGTTGATGCCAGAAAGAAATAGAATACTGCATTTTATTTTGAGTCTTATGGAGGCATAGACTCCTGCCTTTATAGACATATCTGCCAAACCATTCTTGTTACTTAGTGTATCCATGCCATTGAGGGCCGCATCAGCATTGCGGTTGCCCTCAGGGGGCTGGGTGGGTGTGGCCAGGGTGGGCGTGGCCTACTGGGTGGGCGTGGCTAGAGTGCGTATGGCCTACTGGGTGGGCGTGGCCAGCTCTACATCGTTCGCATCAAGGGTGCCTATGGGAGACTGGGCAGAAGTGGGACAGATCTGAGGGTCTCTGGCAGAAGGAGGGTCTCTGGGCCAGGGCCAAGGCAGTGGGGGCCGTTCCCTCACTGTTTCCAGGATGGCTTCGCGGGCCGCATGAAACCACTTTGCGGGCCACATCCGGCCCCCGGGCCTTGTGTTTGACATGTCTGCCATAAGGCATATGGAGATAGGAATGTCTATTTATTGTACTGTATTCATTGTGCGCTTCACGACCTTCTCATAGGAGGGGAAGGTGAAAAATCTTTTCCAGACTTGGTGCTTCAGGAAAGTATTAGCAAAGGATTATTATATCTGACTAGCAAAGCAGGAAACATCTTAATGAGGCTGACTCCAGTTTTTGCAGGAAGAGAGGAAGTGCATCATGTACGGACCTTCTTCATGCACAGCTATGCAGTTATTGGCATGTGAAGTTATCCCCACAGGGGAACGGTTGAACTTTTCCTTCCATCAAACAGATGCACTTTATGTAATTACTGTTAAGATGTGTTCTTTCTCAACCCTGTATGGCTCCAGGGTCAAAAATGCCCTGACATTGCATGCTCTTTGCAAGCACTGTGGAAAGCATTTGTATGCACTAAGTCTAACACTGCAATCCTATATGCATTTACCTGAGAGTACCTGAGCTGAACTCAGTTGAATTTACTTTTGAATAAATAGGCATAGGATTATGATGGGATAGTATTTTATCAAATAGCCATTCGTTCGTTCATTTGTTCATTCATTCATTCATTCATTTGATTTTATAACCTGCATTTCTACTACTGTAATATTGAATGTTTCCAGTAATGAACATTTTTTTAAAAAAAGTTAATAACGATTAACTGATTCTGAGCATGTATTGTGCAAGTAGTTGAAATGTAAATAAAAGTTTACTACTACATTTCCTATCTGTTTTGCTTGAATCTTTGCTTCTGAAAAAATGATCAGAAAGTACAGTATACCATTCTGTTTACTAACTGAGGACAAGTTCTTATGCTATTTCACTGAGTCTTGATATGTATTTGTAATAGTTACCAGATGCTGATCTGTGCAGAAAATGTTGAAAACAGTATTTTTCTTTTAAATACCAAGGGGAATACCAAGATGGAAAACTTGTTGCAGATTTGCCTTTTTATGCTATTTTTTATTTTATAAAATAAAAAATGAATGTAAACACATAATGTTTCCAAGCTAGCCGTGTCACAGAGCAGAATTCCATTGTTTAAATTAAATCTTTTACTTCATATATTTTAAATATAATATACATTTTATATTATAATATAAAAATAATTCAGAACATTGGTTTTTCAACCTTTCTCAACTTGATGTCATGTTGGGTTGGAATGTTAAGAGCTATAATTCCATTACTTTTGGATTGACATTAGATTGTGGAAGTGTGGTCTATTCTGGAACTCAAGAAGAGCTGTTCAGAATGAATTGTAGGTGAAATTTTATGCTTTAATTTTTTATTTCTGGCATTTGATAGACCATCTGACCCAAATCATTCAATTAGTGCAGGATATTTTTAAAAATATTTGGAATATTTGGAATATCTCATTACTGTTACACTGTTTTAAGTATTGTATTGTTTTTAAATGATTGCCTTTTGAAAATGTTGGCAGGCCAACCATCTCCTTATTTAAGAACATCACCCAAAATGAAACCAATTGAAGAAAGTGTGGAAGACGATGTCTTTGAAGGTCCATCTGCCACACCATTTAAAGGTCATGAGTGACTTCACAGGACATTCATGCATTTGTTCAGAAGACTTGCAACTGTAGATGAGATTTTCAAAATGATGGCATTATTATTTGTGTTTTAATTTTATCCATGTTTGACTTTACAGTATCTATGAGCAAACTTTTACTAATCACTCAAACTGTACTAACCTCCACCCCAAAGATCTTGTTTGTTTCAATACATCTATAAGACCTGTTTGGGCCCTCTTTATGCTTGAATGAATGGAATATGAGGAACTATATGAGGAATGGAGGAACTATATATACATATAGCACCTGGAGTGCCACATGTGTATTAGCCTAGGTACATAAGGACATTAACATTCAGTTACATTGTAATGAACCACATGGATTATATGGAAAGTAGTCCCAGTAAAAGATATGTTTATTTTAGCTTTTTAGACAATCAGTAGGACATGATTCATTAAAAAACTTATCAGTGTACAGTATCCCATTTGCACAATATGGAAAATGTAGGTTTACTACAGTATTTTACATGTATCTCCTGAATATCAAAATTCTGGCAGCAATAACTTACTTGTTAAATTGGCAAGGGAGAAGGTGGTTTCTAGCATCTTTTCTTGTCTTGAATTGGAAAATGATTACTACTGTCAAAGACAAAAGTTCTAATTAGATATTGTGTAGTGTGCCATTCACATTCTGGCATGTGTATAAGTAAACAGTTCTCATCTTTCCTCACTTTCTTACGGTGTCAGTAGGGTTGATTCCAGGCAGAAGCTTAAGTTATTAGTAACTTTAAAACAGTCGACACCTTTCAATGTCATTTATTTATTGAATTTATTGGGGATTGTTTTAATTATATTTATTTAGTGAAAATTTGACACTAACATCACTGAATTATAAACTAAACCTATTTTATATATAAATAAGTAAGCATGCTTCCTAAAAACAGAAGCCATCCAGGCCTACTGTTATTTTGAAGTTTAGATTAATGTAGGACTATTGGCACCAAAGATAAACTGAATTATGTAGCATAAAAATAATAGATTGAGATGGTCTCTCCAACTTAATTCATCTAAAACATATTGGGAAAATAATCTCCCTCCTTGAAGGAAATGGGCCGTCTAGAAGCATGAAATACAAATAAATAAAATAAATAAAGAAGTGCTGTCATCAATGATAAACACTTCTATTCCCATTTTCTTAAAATTTACAATTTCATGCTTAATTTTTTTCACTGAAGTTGGTGACAGAATAGTGTTTAATTTTATTGTAATTATAGCTGATTCAGAAAATAATAGAAACAGTCATGTTGTACACAAGTATCTTAAGGAAAAAGCTCTAAGATAAAAGAAAATGCATTTGTCATGACAGATGGCTCTAAAATCAGCAATTATTTATGTGATAACTATCTTTGAAGATCTTTGTATATTGCACAGTTTTTGAAAACTGAAGTTTAGTATTAAAAATTCAATGGTGAGTTTGTGACATGGAGCAAGTTTATTTTTCTATGTATTTAATTCTTTTGATAAGAGACTGCCATAGTTGTATCGCTGATAGAATTATTATTATTATGGAAAAACTTTAGAGTTATACAATTCAGATTTAGTAAGTACTAGACTGGATAAACCAAAGCAATTTTTAAAAACTGAATTTACTATGGTGCCATTATAAGTCATTGTTATGTTGCCTCATTTCTAATCAGCTTGAACTGGACTGACTGTTTCAAACTTGGACATAGGAGAAAAAAATATTTAACTTTCTGGTACAAGAAAACTGTTAAAAGAAAAGCATGTGGTTTCAAAAGAAAGCATTTTTCTATATAAGCTTCTCTTTTAACAGCCAAGCAACAGTTTTCATGGCCTGTATGTGTGATTCTTATGGTACCATGGCTATATTTTTAACCATTCAGCGAAATAAACTTTTGTGGCTGTAATGGATTTTTCCAATTAATTCATTCCAACATTAAAAGTTACATTCGGTTATTGACAGGTTTGCCATTAATATTACCAAATTATATCTTAATAACTCCACAGATAATTGATTAGTCATAAAGTACCAACATAACTCTTTTGTCTCTTTCCTTTTTAAATTTTGCTGGCTAAATTTATGGATTTCTCTGCAACAATAAAGTAATAAAGTTTTTCATTAAGCCTCATATTGGTACTTCATTATTGTAAAACTTTCATGTTGCCATCAATATTCTGACTCTGACTGTTGTTTAATGATTTACCCCCTTGCTGAGACCCCTGTGCCTGGCCTATATAAGAAGATACTATCACTGTTAACAGTCTTTGCCAGATAGCAGAACTCATGAAATTACCTTTTAATCATCCAGAAGGACCTTTATTTGCATGCAGAGAAGATTACAGCAGACAAGGTGTGATAGATGATGAAATGGATGGTATTTCAAGGTCAAAAGACAGTAATGGTCCTACCATGAGAGACTGCATGTAGAGACCACCGCATGTGAGATGGTGGCAGGAAGTGATAGAACATTCAGGGTTAAGAAGAAGGAGGAAGTACGTCACAAATGGGAGGGGTTGGCTGAACAAATTAACATAAATGTTGTAGTTTCCAAAACAACCACATGGTGGCAGCACAGTATGCACTGCATAATACTTTATGGCTGATGTAACAGCACAATCAACATGAATCTTAAAATCAGTCTTACTGTAACTGGATTCTAGTACATAGTCATGGAAATGATACTGCTGTTAGATACAAATGAATAAGATGATGAAAATTGTGGTCATCCTTCAGGGAAATATTTCTGTGACATAAGGTGACATTTTTCAAAAGATGGGCCAAACTTGTTTAAGGGTAAGTTTAGAATTTAGGAAGAGCTCTTTTAGTGCAGGTCAAAAGCTTGTCTATCCCTGATTCTATTCCAATCAGGTTCAATCAGTAGAAGTCTATAAACATAAATTTGCAACAGTTCTAGTAGTTACTGCTGATGCTACCCTTTCCAAATTAATGTAAACTCTTTTCTAAAGTTGATGGCTGGCATTACTTTTTAGTAATGTCTGTGTTTTAACTATGGTTATATTTTTACAGTAAGAGGGACGCGGTGGCTCAGTGGGTTAGGACGCTGAGCTTGTCGATCAGATGATCGGCAGTTTGGCGGGTCGAATCCCGAGTGCCGCGTAACAGAGTGAGCGCCTGTTACTCGTCCCAGCTTCTGCCAACCTAGCAGTTTGAAAGCACGTAAAAATGCAAGTAGAAAAATAGGGACCACTACGGTGGGAAGGTAACAGTGTTCCGTGTGCCGTTGGCGTCGTCATGCTGGCCACATGACCACGGAGACATCCTTGGACAAGCGCTGGCTCTTTGGCTTTGAAACGGAGATGAGCACCGGGCCCTAGAGTCGGAAACGACTAGCACGCATGTGCGGGGGAACCTTTACCTTTACCTATATTTTTACAGTATATGAAATCATTGTTTGCTTAACCAAGGTTTGGGCTTATAGAAGATATTAAACCATAAAAGCTGGTTTATACATTAAATTTGGGTTTAATCACACAACACAAATGCAACCTCTGTCTTTCAGTTATCTGTTAATCGTACCGGCTTAGTTAGCTTACTTAGTTACAATCCATAAGAGGCATTCCAAATGGCTTTCTCTCAGACCACATTTTCTCAGGCTTCATCCTAACCCAGGGGTGTCAAACTGGCAGCCCGCAGGCCAGATGTGTCACACACAAGCCATGCCCACCCTGGCTTTGCAAAGGCAAAAAAAATGTCATGATACGTCACGTCACACGATTGAGTTTGACACTTGTGTCCTAACCAATCACTCATAGAAGAAACATTGCTAACAGCTTCCCTATGCCTCAAGTTTCCTTCAGACTGAATTCCTATGTTTTCAGATCTTTCCTCCATACATGCTGGCAGTATTGTTGTTTCTCTCCTGGTACAACCTGTGCCAGCCCCTTAGAAAGTCCTTTCTAATGGTAACTGGGTTTTCAAACAATTGTTGTTTTTTTTAAAATCCCATTTATATCCTGCTCTTCTCCGAAGATTCAGGGCGGCTTACAATCTAAAGCACAAATCAATGTGCTTAGCAATAGCCTTCATTCTATGTATATGCCTGCTTATTAGGGCTTTTGGGGGGGGGGCAAGCGGCATTTTTACAAAGTCAGCTTATTGCCCCCAACAATCTGGGTCCTCATTTTACCTACCTCAGAAGGATGGAAGGCTGAGTCAACCTTGAGCCTGGTGGGACTCAAACCTGCACTAATTGCAGGCAGCTGGTGTTACTTAAGGAGGCATTAGCCCACTGCTCCACCAAGGCTCTTTTCCAAAGTGAATTTTGTTATCTGCCCTATACCTATATAAATCAAGGAAACTTCTCCCAGCTCTATACTCTTTACAGTCTATGAAGTTTCTCTTTTGTAAGCAACGGCTGTGTAGTTTTGCACAACACATATAACCATTGTATCTGCTCTCAGTGTGGAAGGGACTGCCACTCTCGAATTGGCCTTTTTAGCCACACCAGATGCTGCTTTAGGACCTCTTTCCAGAGCACGATACCATGGTCCCTCGAGACTGAAGGATGCCAATGAATGAATGAAGATAACCATGGGTAACTTAACCATGGTTATTTTAAGTTTTTTTAATCCACATAGGATGCCCAATCACTTGGGTTGGAGTCACACAACCACAGAATCACAAATCAGTCAACCACATTTCCCTTTAGCATAAATAGTAAAACCAGTCTTCTAGTTTAACGTTAGTTCAGTTACAGATTCCAAAAGGAATTGAAGTATCTGCATTTCTTGGTGACAACAGTTTCATTTGAGCTGTGTATATTTTTGGCTTCTTTTTAAAAAAGAATACTGAATGCCTGTGCCAGCTGCAAATCGGCTGATTTTAAGAGGTACAGTCATGTGAAAAACAGTCATAAATCACCTTTTTCAGTGTCATAACTTCGGTCACTAAATGAACTGCTGTAAGTCGAGGACTACCTGTAGTTATTTTCATATGGTAGGTAATTTAATCCCCACAGCTCTTTTCTGGATTATCACAAAGCCCTGAAATACATAATTTATTAATATTAATTACCTTTGGAGCACATATAGTTAGTGCATTTCCTCACCTCTCTGGGTATCTTCAGATACATCTTTATTAAATCTTTCATTTTTAACAATTTTGTATTTTTTTGATTGGATGGTCTCATCATCATCATCATCATCCATGATCATGTTCTCAGATCATCCAAGGCCATCCTTTTATTTTCTTTACTGAAGTCTGTAATGTAAGATCAGCATCTGAGCTCCACCCTGTCCTGTGTCTATGAGCAGACAAAGTGAAAATTACCAGATTACAGATAGCTTGGCAACCAGCATGCATTTATGATAGTTGCAGCATCCCAGGATCCTGGGATTGCCCTTTCCAACCTTCTTGTGGAGCTTCTGACAAGAAAAGTCAGTGTGGGGGAGCCAGATTTGCTTAATGACTTAATGATTCATTAAGAACTATAGTGATTCACTTAACAACCATGGTAGAAAAAGTCATAAAATGGGGCATGTCTCACTTAACTGTCTTAGCAATGAAAATTTTGGGCTCAACCTTGGTTGAAAATCAAGGACTACCCATATTGTTTTTCTGTCAGGCTGATGGGGAACTCAGTTACACTGACCACCAGGAAGCAGGCACTAGATGAACTGTTTTATCTTGTTTGTGATGTGTCAGACATAGCTCAGTATTGTTTTGTAGGGTTCAAACCTTCTATCAAGAATTGAACTTGTGGGCCTTTGCACTTTAGATGATTATATAGAATGCATTAGCTATCCAGGTCCTGCAAATTGCAGGAAGGATATATAAACGCTAACGGAATGGTGTAGGTACCATCTAGCTTTCCTTAAGCTCTCACAGCAGAGAGTCATAGATGCTACATTATTTAATGTCCTTATACATGAGGTTTTGCTAGACCTCCAAGCTCTCCTTTTAGGGTCTTATGTGTGGGGATTATTTCTCTACTTTTACACAGTGTATATCTTGTATGATGTTTTGCTTCTTTGATTTCTTCTGAAAAAAAAGAGAACATTTGATAGAAAGCATTTCAGTTAAAAATGAATTAAATTAATAGGCATTTTTTAAAAACATACTCTCTTTTTTTGTTTCATTAGCGTTTATAACTAAAGCTTTGGAAGATGCCCTAAGAACTGAAAGTGGCACATATAGTCCTAGAACTCAAGTTGTGTCCGCAACTTGAGACAGGAGGATTTCACAGATGTCTAAGAGGCCCTTCTAGCCCACCGGGCTTGTGATCATGTTGAGTTGAATGTCATCCGGTTCTAGTAATTAACTGCACTTCAGTTTCTAATACTACTCCATTTCCCCCTTAGAGATTAATCATATACTTAGGCTACATCTTGGTTTCCTGTTCAAAGCACTCTTGTGATATGAATTCCCCTTCATCCTCTTTCATAAAAGCGGATGCTGAATGGGCATTTCAGCTATGTATTGACTTAAGAGAAACTAAGATTAATCCAGTCACCTATGGCACAAAAGAGCTGTGTCAGGGTTGGCTGTCCATCCAGCTTTCCCTTTCAAACCATTCAACAAAAATGTACAAGAAATACGTGCGTTTGCTTCTTTTAGAGCTGCAGAAATGCCCACTGAATGACCCTTTGGAGCAGACAAAATAGTTCTGGGCCACAGCATCTTCATTATGTTTGCAAGATCATGAACAGAATGCGCATATTTATAACACAGAGATACAGTGCTTTTTTTGTAAAAGAAAAAGGTGCCGGAACTCACACATGTCATACAACCCGCCTTGCCTATCCTACAAGGTTCCATCCAAAAAAGGTGCCGGAACTCCGTTCTGAGCGTTCTATGAGAAAAAAAGCCCTGCACACATATATCCAAAAGAATATCTTCTAAATCTAATTGCTATCCAGATGGGCTGTTTTATAGAGCTGCATGTTTCAATCACGATTCAGAATTAAGTATTCACCTTACTACTTTATCCTCAGCATAACCTTATAATCTTTGTGGAGTCCCTCAGGGGTCGGTTCTCTCGCCTCTCCTGTTCAACATCTATATGAAGCCGCTGGGCGAGATCATTCGTGGTTTTGGGGTGGGGTATCATCAGTACGCTGATGATACCCAACTTTTTCTTTCCACCCCGAACCAACCCAGTGATGCCCTCTCCGTGATGTCCCGGTGCCTGGAGGCGGTTCGGGTCTGGATGGGGAGAAACAGGCTTCGTCTCAATCCCGCCAAGACTGAGTGGCTGTGCATATCGGCATCTCGGGTTAACCAAGTTATTCCATCCTTAATGATGGGGGGTGAGGTGTTACCCCCCGTCGATAGGGCTCGCAACTTGGGCGTCCTCCTGGATTCACGGCTCAATTTCGAAGATCATATAGGAGCCGTGACCAGGAGGGCTTTTGCCCAGGTTCGCCTGGTGCGCCAGTTGCGTCCCTATCTGGACCGAGACGCCCTACGCACAGTTACTCATGCGCTTGTGACCTCCCGTTTGGACTACTGTAACGCTCTCTACATGGGGCTGCCCTTGAAGACCACTCGGAGGCTTCAACTGGTGCAGAATGCGGCCGCGCGAGTTGTAATGGGGGTTTCCCGATACTCCCATGTAACACCTCTACTCCGCGAGCTGCATTGGCTTCCGGTTGCCCTCCGGGTGAAATTCAAGGTGCTGGTTATCACCTATAAAGCCCTACATGGCCTGGGTCCGGGATATCTGAGGGAACACCTGCTGCCGGCATCAAATGCCCTTCGCCCAGTGCGCTCCCACAGGGAGGGTCTGCTCAGGGTCCCGCCGGTAAGAGACTGCCGGCGGGTGACGCCCAGGGATAGGGCCTTCTCGGTGGGAGCGCCTGCCCTCTGGAACCAGCTGCCGGTGGAGCTGAGAACTGCCCCCGACCTTCGATCATTCCGCCGGGGCCTGAAGACCTGGCTCTTCGAGCTCTCGGGCCCAGACTGAGGAGGAATTTTTAATTTGGGGTTCTTTTTAACTGACTACAGGGTTAATTTAATATTTTTTAATTTGGTTCTTAATTTTTGTATTTTGGATTTTTAATTCCCTGTAAACCGCCCTGAGTCCTCAGGGAATAGGGCGGTATATAAATATAACTAAATAAATAAATAAATAAATAATCTAAGAAATATTGAGTTCATTTACATATATGACTAAATCAAGATTTTCTAACCACTGTTTGTTGATGAAGCAAAAATCTGAGTCATAATGGCTACGTTCACACATCATACTAACCCCAAACCAAAACACAGTACAGCTTAGAATTATTTGTGAATCAGGCCACTGAGAGCAGAAGCAGAAGACCTCCAAAACAGAAGAGCTAAATCTCCACAGGTTTTCAAGAAAAGATTGGACAACCATGTGTCTGGGTTGTTATAGAGCTCCTACCTTGGACAGGGGGTTAGAGTAGAAGACCTCCAAGGTCCCTTCAAGATTTTATGAAATCAGAATAATTGCTACAATTAAACTTACCTGGACCTCCAGAGGCATATTAAACTAGATAAAAAGTTCTTATGTTTAGATGTAAACATACCATACCTGCACTGCAAATAGTGTGGCAGGAAAGGTTGCAGTTTTCTTGCTCGCTTTGTTGCCATCAAATGGGTACCCAGAGTTTTGTAGGTGTGATAGGCTTAGTGAGAAAATTCATTTCTCTCTTAACACTTGTTAAGCCCATACAGAATTGATTCTACCCTCGTCTACCCTTAGAAAATATCCTTTTTTTCTTAAGCCCTTCTAAAACCTTTGGCCTATAATATAGAAATAGATCTGTACAGTTGTACAGTTAACCTTAAGTCTGAATAAAATAAAAGGTAATTCTTATTTAGTAGCCACAATTGGGACTGGCAACTCAGTTGTTAAGTGAAGCCGTCACTAAGTGACATTGCAACTGTGTTTGTGATTTTACTTCAGGTGTTACAGGCCTGCAGGATTGTTCACAAACGTGAAAAAAATTGTTTTTAATTTTTTTAAAGTACAAACTACGGTAATATAAGAAAAAGAAAAAAAAACCAGAAAGAAATCAAAAAGAAAGTTAGAAGTGGAAGAAAGGGAGGAAAAGGTGAACGGAAAATAGAAAAGAAAGTCGTTTCCAATCTTCTTCACAGCAGTTATAAGTACAATTATAAATTTACCTCTGAATCTATGGTAACATCATGCCTCTTTTCTTTCTATAATCTATCCTGTATAATAATCTAAATCATAAATCATAAGTTCATTTTTTTTGTGTTGTGCAAAATGTCCACAAAGGGTTTCCAGTCAACAATAAACTTAGATATTGTCTTGTCTCTAATCAAAGAGGTCAATTTGATCATCTCAGTGAGCTCCATCATCTTCACCAGCCATTCCTCCGTTGTGGATAATGCTGAATTTTTCTATCATGCATAGAATAATCTTGCTGCAGTTACCAAATATAATAACAGAATTCCACAATGCTTTTTCAACTGTTTGTCCATCAATCCCAAAAGAAAAACAGCTTTAAAATTCTCCTCATCGGTATGTGCATTTGAATCCAAATTTGTTTAGTTTTTTTTTACGCATCCACTAAACATGATAAAATGTACCTTCCTGTTGTTCACATTTCTTACATAAATTTGAAGAGAACTTCAATAAATAATATAATAGAACCACTGACATCTGCATCCACTAGTTTTTTTTATTTTTACATTCTCCTTGACAAAATTCTATCATCTTACAATAAGTAAGCATAAGCATCCCACCAGGCTCAAGGTTGACTCAGCCTTCCATCCTTCCGAGGTAGGTAAAATGAGGACCCAGATTGTTGGGGGCAATTAAGCTGACTTCGTAATAATGCCGCTTGGGGGTGTGTGTGAAAGCCCTAATAAGCAGGCATATACATAGAATGAAGGCTTCTGCTAAGCTTGTAAGCCGCCCTGAGTCTTCGGAGAAGGGCGGGATATAAATGGAATTAAAATAAAAAAAAATAAAAAATAAAAAAATAAGTTAACTATCTGTGCTTGCCTATTATTTCTCGGATATGAAATTCCTTTTGTGCTGAAAACCACAAATGTGTTTTTAGATACAACCTCAATTTTATCTATTCCGTATTCTCAATATGGCACACCTAACATAATAATTTTTAGTAGTCATATTAACTTTGTCTTTGCTATATCACAAATATCCATGACATTCAAAACTGATATGAATACTGAAAACATTTTAGTTCTCAACAGCACCCACTCATGCATCCAAACCAAACAGCAACCTGCAAAACACAATTTCCTGTTGTAATTTTTTGTTTACACTGACACCTCCATTTGAATCCCTTCTAATTCTTCCTTAAAATTTTCTCGATATTTCTTCCCCTTCCAGACAGAATTCAATCAAAACCTGTGTTGTTTAAAAGTAAAAATCATACCTTCCAATTTGCCTCACTGAAATATCTCAGTGAAAAAATAATTTAAGAACAATTATACATCTGTATTATCAATCTTCAGTCTTGTATTAAAATGCTACTGCAAAACTTGATCCCTTGCCTTCTTTCTGTTACATTGCACCAAAGCATCCTTTGAAACATTTCTCATTCTTGCAAATCTATTATTTATTCTATATATTTTACTAATTATTTTGCCTCTGTATCCATTTCACTCTAAACCGCAAAGTGGCTAAAACCTTAATAATTTTTCCTCTAATATCTTCACCAGAATCTTGAGATTACTTTAAATCTCTAAAAATAAAAATAAAAATCCTTTTCTCTCAATTCAATAAAGTCAGATTGTCTAGTTTTCTTTCCAACTATCTATCTATAACTTCTGCTTTACTCTCAAAAGTTCCACTTCGTCATGAATGTGGTTTACATGTCCAGACACTTCTTTTACAGAACTTTTCATCTTCTTAACTTCTTTCATCTACTCTTTCATCTTTCATCCATTCTTTTTTCAAAAGTGACCATTTAGTATCAAGTGACACAGCTCACTTGCTGGCCAGTGGCTCCAACATTTTCTGATGCAAATCTGGCATAATTCTTCCCTCTGTGTTGCTGTAGTGATCTTCCCCTCCATTTTTGCTGCTTTTTTTGGTGGTTGTCATTATGATCCAAAAATGCAAATGCTTCAAATAAGAGAACAATTAAAAAAAACAAGCTCCCCCCCTCCTTTTTTTTGTTTGTCTTCCTCTGCCTTTAATACTTTTGCCTCAAGTGGCACTCCATAGCTACGGTCAGCACCACAGTCTGGCTCATATTGCTATTATCTTTTGTGTACAAAATCTACCAGCTGCTTAGCCCTAACCGTAAAACAAATAAGATTAGATTGGATCAGGTTGGATTTAGCAAGATACATGATCCCAATAATTAAAAGTGGGTATCTTTTAGTGTTAATAATCAACTTTGCCAATTTGGCTTGGTTGGAAAAGCATGGTTAAAACCAATCACTTGTGAATGAGCGAGGCCAATAATCAGAAGGGTTTGTTTGCCTTTGCATGCATTTTTGTGGGGTTTTGGCAAAAATTTTTAGGTATCTAATGATTTTTACCTTCTGCCACCTAGCCGTTCAAAAGCATGCAAATGCAAGTAAGTTAATAGGTACCACTTCAGTAACAGCATTCCATGTGCCCTTAGCACAGGGTTGTCAAACTCAATTTCATTGAGGGCCGTATCAGCATTGCAGTTGCCCTCAGGGGGCCGGGTGGGTATGGCCAGGGTAGGCGTGGCCTACTGGGTGGGTGTGGCTAGAGTGCGTATGGCCTACTTGGTGGGCGTGGCCAGCTCTACATCATACGCATCAAGGGTGCCTATGGGGGCCTGGGCAGGAGTGGGACAGATCTGAGGGTCTCTGGCAGAAGGAGGGTCTCTGGGCCAGGGCCAAGGCAGTGGGGGCCGTTCCCTCACTGTTTCCAGGATGACTTCGTGGGCCACATGAAATCACTTCGCGGGCCGGATCCGGCCCCCGGGCCTTGTGTTTGACATGTCTGCCTTAGCATATAGCCATGCTAGCCACATGACCACTGAAATTTTCTTTGGACAATGCTGGCACTCTTGGCTAAGAAATGGAGACGAGCCTCCTGCCCTAGAGTTGGACACGATTGACAGGGAAACCTTTACCTTTGTCACCAGAAAAGACTGTCATCAAAGACAGGTGCTATCTGACAATCCACAGATTAGGTTGCCAGTCAATGTTCCAAGCTAAAGTTACTGCATTGGCATTTTTTCACAGCCTAGTGAGATTCTGTCAGAGAGTGGAACTCAGCAGCCACAAATCAAGTCATTTACTCAGATTCAGCTCATAAACCATAAATCAGTCTATAGCTCTTCATCAATTGCAAGAAGCTAGGCAAACACAGCAGCCTGCCATTGGGGGTTTGGACTCAGAGAATGATCAAGTCCATCTTGGAAGTTAAGAAGTCACATTATAGGGATAATGCATAATTCATCATTTAAAATTGTTCTCACAAAGAATAAGCCTGCAGAATAACTTTCTATACACTGCCACTTTTATTCCCATGCCTCGCTTGAGCACAGCCTTATGTTTACTTCTGAGATGTCTACATTCACTGTGAAATCTTGAGGACTGATGCTAGGCATATAGCTTGCTTCAAACTCTGAAAATCCTTCTCATACTTCATGTGTTTAACCTTCTTAGTAAGATCAGTTAAGAGATATACTTTGACTTCCGGTTTGCCATCGCAGCCGCCATGGCCACTGGAAGGCGAGCTCTATCTTCCACGTTTGGTTTCGCTCTGCTGGGGGACCAAGGAAAGGGGCAAAAGTAGCCCTGTAGGGGTGACAAGCAAGGAGGGGATCCCCACTTGATCACAGGAGGCCGGCAGCCCTTCCACTCAATCCAAGGCAGCCCTCCAAACTGGCAGAGGAAAGACCGGCCATAATAATATGGCATGTCACTAGGCTGCAGACAGCCGAAGTCAAACTCACCACCAAGCACTTCGAAAGCATTGTGGATAAAACTGGTGAGATCTGATCTTCTCTTTATCCTAAGTATTTTCTTTTCCTGTAAAAACTGCCCAAAGTATCTTTCCCTCTGTGAGGAGAGAGGGTAGGGAATTTCTATCCCACCTTCTAAAAATAGCAGCGACTGATTACCCATGGGAATCAAAGCACTAAAAGAATAACTTTAATCTAATTGGAATTATATGTTCCTGAAACTTGGGGACCAAAACTTTTCTTATTTTTATTGGAGACTTTTGCTTTTATCTACAAAAAAGAAATAAAATTGGAAAAAGGATTATAAAAATTTTGGACTTAAAAAACTTTAAACAGCATCAGTGACATCATGTGGCAAAGTTTGGTATTACAATTTATTATTTCCTAAAAGAGACTTGGCTCGAAGCCCAGACTTTATTTAGATAAGACTCTTTTTTTTACCTTGGCACCACCTGTGAGAAGCTCAGCTGTAAAGAGAACAGCTTGGTGGCATAACTGGTCTACTTGAACTATGAATGCAAACCTTTTCTGACTTTCAGAGTTATATGTAGGGAATTGCCTTCCTATCTCTTTATTTGAGGAACATTGGTTACTATATGAGATGATGAAATACCTTGGACTATAAAATCTTGCTTGATAAACGACTTCTACTATAAAGACTATCTATAAACATGTGAAAGAGAGGTACCATACCTAGTTATCAAATTATTTTTAATGTCTGATTTTAAAATTCTCAACTTAACAAATTATTAAAAGAATATGGATGAAGACCAGGAAAAGATCCTTTCCATGCTGAAAGCAATACATGAAACAATTCTTTCAGCTTGTGATAAAATAAGACCTAACATAAAAGAACAAGATGCCAGCTTAGATACAAAACCCAAGCTTTGACTACAATCAAAGAACTAACAATGGAGAAGATAACAGAAGTGGAACAATCAAATATTAAGACAGAGGACTCAATTGACCAACAAATATAGTTAATGGAAAATCCAGAAAAGGGAGTGACAACACTGAAAATGGAAAAGACTTTCTATATAAATCAGAAAAAAATTGAGAAAGAACAGATTGAATGGAAGATAAACATATCAGGGCAATCATGGGGAATTGGAATAATAGGGAGACAACTTAATGAATATAAATGGGCTAGCCCTTCCAAAAAAATGGCAATTAAATGGTCTCCTTTATTTCAAATAACATATATAATAATAGAGCGAGATATATTTGACGATCTAAAAGCACTGATATGGAAGGCTAGTTGGCAAAGGAAGAAAGCCAGAATAAAGCTGAAGAAAATTGGGGGTGTGTATTTTGAATATTAGATTCTATTATGAATTGAGATAAGGGAAATTTTGGTTACCTAAAGCCTGAAAATTATAAATATCAAAGGTTAAATTGGAATATTGTTGGGAAACTAAAAATTGGGAAAAAATTAATAACAGGATATGGGTTGTTTATGAAGATTGAATGTAAAAAGTAAGATATGTATAAGCTAAAACTTTATTGATAAATGTAATATTGATGTTTTTACTGAGTTGATATAATAAGAACTGTATTAGCTTAAATACGAGACAGTAGATGTTAAGGGAAAAAGAGAGGAAATATTTGATGTTGTAATTTGAGATTTGTACTAAAGATTTTTATAGGTTATCGAACTATTGATTAACCCAGCCACCACGTTGCTTTTTAAATACTTAAAATGTAAAATTGGAAAAATAAACTGCATTATGAGACCCAACAGCTTCCAAGTCTCAAGAAGTCATATTTCTTCAAAGTGTCTGCTCTTTTATGTGAAGTTTATGCTGTATCTGTGATGTATGCAATTTGCTATATTTCACTTATATTTTATGAGTTTGTGATTGTAAAGTGCCATGAATCCTGCTGCTAGGGAGTAAGCATGGAGCAGGGGAAGCATCTGGAAAGCATGAATAAAATAATTATATTTTATTCTCAATATGCGGATGTTGTCTGGAGTACTACGTTCAGTTTTTGATGTTACACTCCTACATTCTGGCTAGTAATTTTTGGAATTGCTTTCCAAAATGTCCAGAAAGTACAAGGCAGAAAATCTTGATGCAGATAAAATGAAAAATATTTAAACTTTGACGATCAAGTGAAACAGATTTCAATTGCAATTGCCCAGTCTTATGGCAAATAAAGGTAGTTGTATATATGATTACTAGAAGTTAAATAAAACCTGAGCTGTTTACTGAGCCTTTGGTGGATTGTAATATTTTTTGCATGTTTGCTGCTTTTATTTTCTTGTGATTTTACAGCAGTGCTAATGTTTTAAAAAAACCTGCACTCTAGCTCTATGGCTTTCTTTGACAGAAAAGCAGTACTAAAATATAGTAAATAGTAAAAGCTGATAAATACTTTAACTGCATCTAAGAAACCAATAACAGGGACGTGGTGGCTCAGTGGGTTAGGACGCTGAGCTTGTCGATCAGAAGGTTGGCAGTTTGGCGGACCGAATCCCGAGTGCCGCGTAACAGAGTGAGCGCCTGTTACTTGTCCCAGCTTCTGCCAACCTAGCAGTTTGAAAGCACGTAAAAATGCAAGTATAAAAATAGGGACCACTATGGTGGAAAGGTAACAGTGTTCCGTGCGCCTTTGGCATCTAGTCATGCCAGCCACATGACCACGGAGACATCCTTGGACAAGTGCTGGCTCTTCGGCTTTGAAATGAAGATGAGCACCAGCCCCTAGAGTTGGAAACGACTAGCACGCATGTGCGGGCGAACCCTTACCTTTACCTAAGAAACCAATATTCTTACAGAAAAGCCAAGTAAACTCACAGTTACTTATTTTATTAACAAAATTAATGAACTAATGGATACATCTCAGAGATAAGGCAACTGTTTCTCTCCTGCTTTAGGATGTCTGAGTTAAATCTTATATTCAAATCAAGATTTCAAGTGAACATTAAGAAAAATATTTTGATAATGGGGTCTTGTAAAAAGGCTAAAATTAATTTTAATAGGAAATAGGGTCCCAAGAATTGTTTTCTAGAGAAAAGTGCAGAACACCGTCCTTTCGATATGGACTTGGTCTTGGGCATCTGGCAGATTGAGGCACACCATGAAACATACACATAATGTCACTGGTCATGGGTTATATACTGGAGATTTTTGGATTTTCAGATTATTAGCTCTAAATGCTCAGAGCCTGGGTATTTTTGGGACTGCCTCTTCTCCAACGATTTCAACCCATCTTACAACATTTGGCAGGTTGCACCTATACCAGGTCCCTTTTGGGGGATTTAGAAGACGTGCTTTCTCTCTCAAGGTGAACAGTCTACATGAAGTTGGATAGCCTTGAACCTATTGGCCCTTTGGAACTCTTAAAAAGCTGGTTCTTCCCTCAGTTTATAATAAAAATGTTAATGGAGCCCAGTTTGTGTTTTTACCCTTGTTGAGTGAGACATTTTACATGGCATAGTTTACTCTTTTTTCCTATTGTTTCTATATAAATCTCTTTCTATAATTAACTGTCCAGATTTACTGGATACAAACAATACAAACAATCCATATACCTTGTAATTTGTTGCATTCTAACAACAAAGGTTTTATCTAAGCAACATGTGCATCTTCAAAGCAATAAGGCTCTCTAGCTAATTTTTCTTGGGTCCAATCCTTGGTGGCAATTGGGACTATAATCTCCTTGGATTTCTCCTTTTGTTTAACAAATTTACCTGTGCAATGTACAAGGACGAGAAAAATGTTACAACAGAAGGTGAATAAAACAGAATTATGGCTGTTGTAAATTTATTGAAAAAAGGGTGAGCATCATACTCAATTTCCAACATGAAGAATTCATGCCAATGGATGATTTATAAATGGGACAGAAATGATTTAGGGCTGTGCCCAATCTTTTTCCACACAGCATATACTTAAACTCTCAGAAACTGTTGGTAAATGCCAATGTTATGTTTTATTTTTCATCACATAATCCTTTTAAACCTCAGTCACAAATGGATGATAGAAATAAACATTCAGCAATAGGCATTAAATGAAGGTATAAAATACAGGATATATAGAAAGACAATCAGTGCTTCATCCCAACAAGACAGAGAGAGTAAACATGATCTTTCCCAACCCCCTCATCACTGTCTTTTCTTTTAAAAGACCCCAAAATTCAAGTGACTTGTTTTTATTATATGTAAACAACATCATGAATTAAAAATGGACCATGAGGTAATCTATATTCTATGGAGGTACAGGTTTAAAAACACTAGATAAAAAGACAATATTCAAAACACATAGGTATCGGTGTTCACTTTGGTCTCTGGTTATTTAATTCATTTACTACAGTAATATACAAATTCAAGTCAATCTGATAATACTTGTCAGCCATATTGTTAAGAAGTAGGAAACTGAGAGGTAGTCACTATTGTAATGGTTCTTCTTAGTTTGCCACTGTAGGTTAGCAATAGTTTAGAGCAGGGGTGTCAAACTGCCGGCCCACGGGCCGGACACATCATCGGGAAGCCACGCCCACCCCATTGCTGGCAATGGCGAAAAAGCTCCAATACGTTGCGCGACATCATGTGACGTCGCGATTTTGACATGTCTGGTTTAGAGAAAATGTCCTAACTCTTCTAATATTCAACTTCATGCTCATTTTCTTATGCTGGATGTCACATTGACCTTCATGTGAGCAAGCTGTGTGCTAGGGAAAGTAGCTTGACACTTACTTCCCTAGATATAAATATTTAGTCAGGAACTATTGATGCTGAAAATGGAGCTTAGATTAATACACCCTTAAAACATCTGTCTGTCAGGCCCTCATGCCCCAAATTTGTTCAATCACAGTTTAGATGTGGCAGAGTCAGGAATTTGATCCATCTGCATCAGAGGAATGAATTTATATTCACACATTGCTTATTTTCAGTATCTTTGGTCTGATGCAGG
This sequence comes from Vipera berus, assembly GCF_964194415.1. Lineage (NCBI taxonomy): Eukaryota > Metazoa > Chordata > Lepidosauria > Squamata > Viperidae > Vipera > Vipera berus. The sequence goes on along the minus strand of NC_138202.1, from coordinate 252,096,620 downwards.
GCATTGTGAAAAATAGCTGAAGCTCCCTTTGTCAGCATCTTGTTGCCAACTGGTCATGATGGCAGAATAACACTACTAGCCTATCTTCAAAAGGCTGGTAATTTAAAACAGAACAAGATACATTTAACAAGTCTTTAAAAGTGACCAAAGACAAAGTAATCAAATCTCATTAAAGACATCTAGCAAAATTAAATCCTGCGGATCCGCACACATTTCCCCAATGACATTCATTTCCATCATAACTAAAGGGGAAGAAAAACACACATATATTCTTTTTGATAAACATTTCTCACAGATAAATTAATTTAAATTAATTTAAGACTTAATGAGATCTTTCCACTTTATACTTTTTCATACAAAAGTCACCAGGTCTATAACACTTTTATGGATCTCTATCCACAAAATTACATAAAGAAAGTAACTTTGGGGTAGTACTACAACAAATTAAGATCTTTTTAACTGATTAGCCTGCATTTAGCAAAAGAATCACATCCTTATAGAGCTAATTGTACAATCAAATAGCACCTAAGTAATTGTCCTCTTATCTTTTTCCCTCTGAGACATTTTTTAAAAGCTGCTAGTCAAGTGTGCACAGCTCCTACTGATTTCACTATATGAGACCAGTTGTGAAGCACAAGGGCCTCAATTCTAGGGCAAGGAGACATAGAAAACATTTGTGCAAGTGAGAGTCCCATTGCAATTAATATGACTGACTTGCTGTTTCAAGTTTTGGCTTAGTCACATTAGAAAGTTCAAAAGGTTTCAGAAAACTCAATGTCAACAAGAGTTCAGGATGCTGTTGAAAGCGGCAGTGATTCCTAAACAAGGCAATTTAAAATAAAATATTTTATTTTTGCAGTAAAATTGTAAATCTTAAAAAGCTTTAAAAGTATTGGCACCTATCATTCAAACATGAATTGTGCTCATGTTTTTTTGTTTTTTTTCTTAGCCACTTATAACTTTTACAGAGGTAAGTGTTGGTCTACTCAGCTATTATGTCTTTATACTGGGGGCTAAAAAAGCGCCAACTGGATTTGCACACATCCTATTAGCATTTGTTTAGTAATGCCCACAGTGGGTGGAGCCAAATACTTAAGGCTTTGCATGTGTGCTTTGAGGGTGGACAAGTTAAAGAGCAAAACAAATGCCTTAAAAGCTTGCAGGTCCTTAAACCAAAGCTTGGTAAAACTGACTGAAGTTATACCTTGTGTGCAGTTACACCTGAGGGGAGAAAGCAGGGTTGTACTCCCAGCATCTTGGGGATTTTGACGTTTGGCTGTAACCGTCACCATGACTCTGAGGTGGGAGGAGATTTCTCATTGCCCAGCTATCTCTACCTTGATGGGAGGCTTCTGTGCACAGATCATGCTTCCCTGCTCACAGGGTGGGAAGGCCACGAATGGTTGCAGTTGGGGCATCAGTCCACCCTTGCAGTCAATGGAATGGCAACGGTGATTTATTAACTCAGTCTCCTTGCTTGGACATCATATGAGAGAGCAGTCTAATTGCCGTTCACCCGTTGGAAAGGGATCTTGTTTTACAAGCTATGTTTAAACCTGGTTCAGATGTCAATGGGAAGCATGATTTAACCAATCACACTTATCTTTCCTTGTATCTGGGTCTGCAGACAGAGGTGAGGGAGGCATGCTGAAATCCAAAGCTCTTTCTGCTCTGACGTTGCTTGATTTGGGCCATGGGATTATTTAGGCCAGACAAAAGCCTAGGGGTGGGCAGCCAGTTCTTGCTGGAGCCTGCCCATTATCAAAGCAATGAAACCTATGAGTGCATTATTTTGGAACAATATAGTTTTCCCATGTCCCTTAAAAACTGGCAAACGTACTGCAATAGGATAAATAGGACTCACTAGGAGTCTGCTAGTTGATTACATAACTGCTTATTATTTACTTTCGGCAGATAATTATACCTTACAACAGAAAGCAACAAAAAAACCTAACAATTCTCGTGCCATCCAGGAATAATGAGTTAATTAGTTAATTCCCACATGTTGGTTCTTTCTTAGAGGGGAAGAAAATTCCTGCTGGTATATCAACAGCACCTCTTTCTGTGTCAACCAGGTAGACAAAGTTAAATTTCAAGACTCTCACATCATTTCAAACAGCTGCATTGTTTTCAAAACAGCCTTGGTGGAGCAGTGGACTAATGCCTCCTTAAGTAACACCAGCTGCCTGCAATTAGTGCAGGTTCGAGTCCCACCAGGCTCAAGGTTGACTCAGCCTTCCATCCTTCTGAGGTAGGTAAAATGAGGACCCAGATTGTTGGGGGCAATAAGCTGACTTTGTATTAATGCCGCTTGGGGGGGGGCGAAAGCCCTAATAAGCAGGCATATACATAGAATGAAGGCTATTGCTAAGCACATTGATTTGTGCCTTAGATTGTAAGCCACCCTGAGTCTTCGGAGAACGGCGGGATATAAATGGGATTTTAAAAAAAACACTAAAAAACACTAAATATCATTGTAATAATATGTTGCACAAGCAATTTTTTTTTTAAAAAAGTAGAGGTATGTACCATAGAATCAAAAGCCACATTTAAGGCCAGAGCAACACACAGGTATTGCTTCTGTGGTAAGTATGAGGTAGTTGTTTGCTGTAAACAGAAATAACTATATTCTTCCCTATATTAACAATGTGGCATAGAAATTCAGGAACGGGGAGACATTGCCCTGCCCACAACCATGAAAACCAGCCATGCTTGTGATGTCAAGTTATATGTGTTCACTTCAATACGTGGGAAATATCATGCGAAAAGTTGATATCTTGAGTCATAAGAAACTCATTAGTAAACAGAGGTAGTTACAATCATTAGCACATAACATGTATATAATAGCACGGTACACAGCAGTATCAAAGTATTTTTGGTTTGTTCTGAACAAGCAAGCAATCTGTAAAAGAAAAGAAAAATAATAATTGCATGCCATTTTCCCTGAGCAAGGTTCTTTGTCCTGAGAAGAATATTTTGTCAATAGTGACCATCATCCAATATACAAAAATAAAATGTAAACTTTTAATAGGTCTGCTAGGCTCTCTTAGCAATTCAGTCTGTGGTTGCTGGAATTACTTATTTCACTCAAAAAAAAAAGTAATTCTGGAATTTTAAAGTAGCTAAACAGAGAATGGCCAGTTTTCAAATCCACCATTTCCATATTTCTCTCTAAATAAAGGTCAACAAATTTTGCTTTATATTTTCAAAGTGACCTTACCCTTGACATTGTTGCTGTTTTATAACCCAGTTATTGTATCTACTGAAAGATTAGGTCACGCCACTTCAATTTGTCTACATAACTTAAATAAGTTTACAATCCTTGCATAAGGCAAGGAAGTAGTTCTCTATACATACATCACATTCAGTATCGTCAAAACAAAAACAAAATAAAACCCAAAAAACCAAAACACCCCACTTTGCATTAAAGTTCACTGAAAACTTCAGTATAAACCACCAAGATTCTTCTTTCCCTCCACCACTGCCATGGATTTGAAGCAAATTTTCATCATCAGAGTTGGGCCTACCTTTAGGCTATTGAGGCATTTTCCTAAAGGAAGGTGGGGTAGCGGTGACAGCAGTACGAGCAACAGTATCCAGAGAGGGCTTTTTCTGCAGATAGATCAGAGTCTACCAGAAACAAGCTTGATGTTCTCAATGACTTAACCTGGGTGTGTCCAATTCATGGCCCACAGGCCACAAGCAGCCCTGGACAGCTAATAATGTGGCCCCACAAGATTGTAAACTTTTAACATTATTATGTGATTTATATACACTAACTAAGCTATATATTTATATGGGGCCAAAAACAATTTCTCTTCACTCAGTGCAGCCCAGGCAAGCCAAAATGTTGGACACCCATGACTTAATCAAAGAAAGTCTGAAGATTTGGTTCAAACTATGTTATAAAATCAGATCTTCTTTATTTATTTTTGCTTTTATATTGGTTTGCCAAGTAAATGGGGAAAAGTATTTCTTCAAGAGTCATTTTAAAAGGAAGAAGCAATGGTCCATAGGACTTAATTAATATCCAGCTCATATGTCTTTGAAGATTATCAACAGCAGCTGTTGTTCCTTTAGGAGATTGATAGTCCTGGAACTGCATATAGTGGTTTTAGCCATGCTTAAATAATGTTCTGGGTTTGTAAGCACCATAATAACTCAAGAGGTTTTATCCCACTCCAATATATTAGGATGACTCATAATAAATGTGCACAATGCTTACCTCCCCAAAATTGGTGAAATGGGTTAGAAATTGATTCTAGCTCGCTCTTGGGAGAGTGGAAAAAAATGTGACAGTTTGATCCTGATCAAATAATATTGTAATGGATGCCCCAGAAGCCACTTTGGACAACAAGAGTCGGTTTCAAGAACTTCAGAAAGGGCTTTTTTATGATAATATTTAATAGTCGAAATAGACAACGTTAAATAAGATTTAAGATTTACCGGGATGTAATTATGTATAACTGCACAGGGGATTTCAATCCCCAGTTAGTTTATATGCATGTTTGTTAAGTGTTTGTTTGTCCTTTTCCTTTTCTTTCTTAATTTGAAATGTATATACTTAGTGTGTATGTGTCTGTAAATATTTAAAATAAATATAAATAAAAAAAAGAACTTCAGAAAGGGCCAGCTGGAGTATGAGGTGGCCCATATTGTAGACCCCAGATGGCATCAGAACTGATTGCAGTACCTGATCAACTGGAAAGGATATTGCCCTGAGGACATGTCCTGGGAAGATGGTGAGGCTGTGCATGCCCCCTGTCTGATCTGCTAGTTGCAACTCCAGTACACATGGAAACTGGTCAATGGGGATCGGGGGGGGGGAGGACAAACCATGCTAGGAGTGAGGGGGGGAATAGTGTAATGCAGAGGTGTCAAACTGCCGGCCCGCGGGCCGGAGCGTCACGGAGAAACCGCGCCCATCCCATTTTCGGCAATGGGGAAAAGTTCCGTGATGTCGCACGACGTCACATGACGTCGCAGGTTTGACATGCCTGGTGTAATGGATATCTCAGAAGACGATGAGGAAGAGCTGGTTTCAGGAACTTCAGAGTGGAACTCTGAGGAACATCTGGAAGGAGGACTCTGAATCAGGAGGGGATGGACAAGAGCAGGAGAAGCCAGGAAAGCTGGAGCAGCGACCAGACAAGCAACTGAGAATTGGACTCATTGACTTTTGTGCTGGATCCTGTGTGAGGTGAATCCTGGGGAATACTATTTGGGGCTGGCAAACCCTTCAATTAAGATTTCAAACTCCAAGCCCCTGGTCAACTCTGTAGGCTTTAAAAAAAATCAGCATGTACACAGACTGAAATAACGGTTACATAATACAGCAATTAAATAAGCTTAAGACTGCAATCCTATACACTAATTTTGCTTGAGCTTGAGGCGACTGAGATCTTACACAGGATTGCACTGTAAAACAGATACTGATCTTTGGGAAGTTAAAAAGGTCTTCTATAGGTCTTGGAAAGACCTATAGAAATCTATCCAGTGACATGGACACTGAATTGGAAGTTGCTACTGCTGCCACCACCACCACCACCACCACCATCGCTTTCCTTAAGATTTGCACAAGATGGGCCCAATCAAGTTTTGCAAAAAAGGAGTCCAAATGGCATCTCAATATCACTTTGAACCATTATTTTGACATCTACATTATCCCATACAATCACCTAACCTGTATATAAGTCATACTGAGTTGATACAGTATTTCAGATAACACATTCATTGTCTAAAGGGAGAGAAGAGAAAAAGGGGGAAGCACCTTTACTTCTTTAAAAGTTTGGGGCAATTCTGAGGCATCTTTAAACCAAGGCATTACCCTTTCAAGCTAAGGACTAAAAACTTCCATCCTCCATTTTTTCCACAACAGGAATTGTAATTTCCCTGAATCCTACAAGGATGTATTGATCTACTTAGTACCATGGTCATTGTTTGAATTATCGGGAAAGTATGGTTACAATTCACTCCCTCTCCTTCTTTCTCTCCTATAATTAAAAAAAAAACAATGTTAAAAGGATTAAAAAAAGCATTCAAAACTGTTACTTTCCCATGAATTCAAGAAACATAGTATTTAATGTTTACATTCAGGCAATGGGCTAGTCTGTACATCAAAATATCAGATGGTTTATTGTGACAGGAATGAGTTTCTGTGCAGAGTGGGGATATGTGCTGCTTCTCAGCCCTTGGATGGCCGTGAAGAAATAATAATAAAAAAATGCTGACTTCCATTTCATATTAATTGCTGTTTAGAATTAACAAATACTATCATGGGCATTGTCTTAACTGTGGTTTGTTCAAAAAGCCATCATAAATCATGGTTTGAAACTGGTTTTTTCCCCCACACAAGACATGGTTAAGATAAATCAGAGAGAACTCAAGCAGCTAAGGAAGCATAGTCTTCCTTAACTCTATAGGGCTGTTCTGGAAAAGGGGGGAAGAAGCAAAGAACACATGCCCAAGAATAATTTAGGCTAAATTTAAAAAATCATATGAGATCCTGATGCCCAAACAGTTTAGAAACCCATTAGCCATTAAACACATCTGAAATTTACTTGGAGTGACTGATTTGCTTTGGTTTTTTGTTTTCAAAAGACCTCCGGTCCACAACAGTAGTTAAAAGTTGAGGTTTTGCTGCAGGATAATACATGAGATTATTCTCCTTGTGCTTGAATGAGGTAGACATCCCGAGAGGTAATAAAAGGCGGTGATACAACTCTTTTTAAGTCTTTTTTCTTTTTTGAACCGACGGTCCCTTTCGGCTTTGCTCTTCCGGTGATGGAGAAAACTTACTTGAAGCAGCTTCTTGAGGTGACTTTCCTGAATGCTGTAAGATATCTGGCCTTCCTTCCAGAGTATAAGATGGAGAAGTATAGCCATAGGCACCTCCTCCTCCTCCTCCTCCTCCTTCCCTCAGCAAGGCTGATGTGGAGGGCTGGGTGTCAGCTTCATATCTTCCCTGGTAACTCGTAGGCTGCTGTGGAACAGTTTTAAGTGGACAGTTTGCCACCATGTGCATGATGCTCTGACAGTAATGGCACTTCTTTGGCTGTGGAGGTAGAGTACATTCCTTAGCATGATGATCGAAGCCACCACAATTATAGCATCTGCAAAATACAAACAGGGAGATATACCCTTAATTGAATAGGCTCACAAGAGAAATGTTTGATCCTCAACTTTAAAAAAAATAGTAGGAGACCAGTGCCAAGGACACCAATAGCCCCAAATTTGGAAACCTAAGGTCCTTGGTGCTGTCTGAGTTTGGTTGTTTGCAGAAGTTTCAATTACCCAATTAGGTAACTTCATCAGGGCAAATTTGGAATTGTTATATTAAAGGTAAAGGCTTTAAAGGTTCCCCCGCACATGCATGCTAGTCGTTTCCGACTCTAGGGGCCAGTGCTCATCTCCGTTTCAAAGCCGAAGAGCCAGCGTTTGTCTGAGGACGTCTTCCGTGGTCATGTGGCCGGCATGACTAGATGCTAAAGGCGCACGGAACGCTGTTACCTTCCTACCGTAGTGGTCCCTATTTTTCTACTTGCATTTTATGTGCTTTCGAACTGCTAGGTTGGCAGAAGCTGGGACGAGTAACAGGCGCTCAACTCTGTTACGCGGCACTCGGGATTCGACCTGCCAAACTGCCGACCTTCTGATTGACAAGCTCAGCGTCCTAACCCACTGAGCCACCGCGTCCCTTTATTGTTATATTACATGGTGCTTTTTGACACTATTTTGGAAAGCTGCTTTCTAATATTCCAGGGTTTTTCAAAGTAGTTGACAAGACTGACTACTTTGGAATAAGAACCAAGAGGCTTTAGTAAGTGTCTTACCTAGGCTGACAATGTCTTTCTTTTCAGCACTGATAGAAAGGGGTTGTGTCATTTTCTTACTTTTGAAGCATAAATGAAAGGAAAAGAAGCAGTACAATGGATCTTCTTTGTTGTTACTAAATGGCCATCAAAAGCCATTGATAAAGACTTAATACCCAAGAAACTGACTGAATCAGCCTGGCAAACATCCATCTATATAGGCTTACTTTAGTCTATACAATCATATCAACTACAACAGTGCTGTATTGGGAGATTTGCACATTCTCTCCAGTCTACTTTAGTCCACAAGTATCAAGATAACAGTCTAATATTTACATACGTTTTCTTAAAACATGAACAATAGCCAATTTAATGCTGGATTCTACTCAGAATACTCAATAAAGTTGTCAGATGTGGAATATACAAAAAAGAAGAAGTCCTGAATATGGTGCACAATAGTACTGATATCAGGAAATATTGGAAAGTTTATTGGAGGCTATTATTATCAATTGTATTCCTTCTCAGAAGAGAGCCATGAAGGATAACCATGGTAAGAGAGCGGGGGGGGGGGAATCAATTAAAAGAAACGCAGCAATTTGTTGCCATTGCTGATTTCTGTTTCACATATTTTTTTAAAAAAAATTAAGAATAAGAACCATCCCATAACCAAAAATTAAGGAGTTGTGGTTGCCAGCTCTTGGATTTTGAGATAACCTGAAGTTCATTTATTTATTTAAATTTATCTCTAACCCACTTTTATTATTTTTACAAATAACTCAAGGCCACACCATATTCAACACACCTTTCTCTTCCTATTTCTCCACAACAACTCTGCGAGGTGGGTTGGGCTGAGAGATGTCACCTTTCATGGCTAAAACAGGACTTGAACTCACATCCTCCTGCTTTCTATCCTGGTGCCTTAACCACTAGATCAAACTGGTTATCATTCTCATGCTTTTTATTCCTTCCCGGAAACCACAAATACATCATTGCATCTTATCTGGGTGATACTAAGATCTCATAGAAAGATTTTTTTCAAAGGGGAGGGAGAAACACTTTTGAGAACTTCCTGTGAAATGAATTTGATATCTCTAATACTTCTCAGTAAATTTTTTGCAAACTAGTACTGTGAGAACATTACAGAGCTCAAGACAAAACTGTAAGGATTGTAGGTGTTTTGAAAATATCTAAAACAAGATAAAGGAAATGATTTTCTTGTGTATAAGTTACCAAGAGAATTGCAATGACAGGTTGCTGTGATTCATTGAGCAATTATCTGTGCATTTACAGATATGGATTTGCATCTGTACAGAATCCCACATCAGAGCTCATTACAGCTAAGAATGTTGGCAGGAAGACTCTTGCATTTCCAGAAAGGATAAATCACAGCTCTATGGCTATGGGGCACTGCAAATGGCCATAACGTGGATGTTGGAGCATCAAATCTAGATTTTAGGGAGCTTTTTCAAGGTCCTTTGTAATTTTGATCAGTCGCTAAGGAACTGATCGTAAGTTGAGGACTGTGTGTACTATGTCTCAACTTTCATGATAAGGAATTCTGTGCTAGATAAAACCCATGTATGCAATGTAGAAAGAAATGATCATGTAGGAAAAAAGATGAAAGATACTTCGGAATAAATAATTATTTTGTGTGATTTCATTTTTATCCATTTCAGAATAACCCACTAGAGGGCAGCAGCCATCTGATCATTCCCCTCATCCTTGAAGTGCTTTAAATTGTTATTTCAAAAATTATTGTCAGAGATGAAAACCAGGTCATTTTAACAACAGTTTTAAAGGTGAAGAAAGGTATGATGCAAGATCATATTTTCAGGAAATATGCTTATATACAGTATATAAACATATCTATCTATCTATCTATCTATCTATCTATCTATCTATCTATCTATCTACCTACCTACCTACCAACCATCTAAAGATATCTTAATTCCAAGCCAAAATACTTTTCTGCAATAGATTGGAATTTGAAGTAAAAAAATTACCAGCCTCTAAAGGAGAATATTTGTTATTTCAGGGTTGAAATGAGGGGATCACTAGCACTCAGCTGAGGATAGATTAACATCAGACCAACAATCAAGAAGTAAACAATACCACAATCAAAGAAGTGCCAAATAAGCCAACAGTAAACAGCCCAACCAAAGAATCTCCAAGACTGCTCTGACAAGACAAGCCACTAGAAATATAAACTGAGAACAGCCTAGTCCAGGGGTAGGCAACCTCGGCTCTTTTATGACTCATGAACTTCAACTCCCAGAATTCCTGAGTCAGCTGACTCAGGAATTCTGGGAGTTGAAGTCCATGAGTCATAAAAGAGCCGAAGGTTGCCTACCCCTGGCCTAGTCCTTAGTAGCACTAATGATGTTACCTAGTTTGGATAATAAACTGTTTCTAAGAAAACAACCAAGCTCAGATAGCACCAAGGAGCCCGAAATATCAGCCTCATATTGTTTATGTTCCTGTAAGAGCTGTAAGTCTTCAAGCACTGCTGAGCAAATACTTTTGAAACAATAGGAGCTTTCCACATAGCAGCTTTCCCGTCTACCATTCATTTCAAGGGAGTTTGCAGATTAGGCTTGTATTTTATAATAAAAGTTACAAAACTAATGGGGTGGGAAGAAACTAGGTCACAATATAGCTATGGCTAAGTATATTTTTGCATGAACAAGAAATAGAAACAGGAGATTTTTAAAAAAATCTTATTTCTCACCCAAACCTGGCCCAGTAATAGTCTATTCACTTTTTTTAGACTGAATATTAGGTGAAGTTTAGGTTTGGTTGCTCATTATGATTACAAAAAGGAATCCTTCCACAGGTTTGTTTTAATTCCGGGTTTTTAAACCTGAAGTTCCTCCCCAATCTTTTCTGGGGTGTGATTTTCACCAAGGATTGTTTTGGATTAATTCATTCGTTTTGGTTTATTTCTTTTTCAGTCCCATTTTGCCAGAAGGATTTTTTTGAATGGATGAAAACATGGCCTTACTGGAAGTCGGGAATGTTTCCTCTAAGCCCATCTGTGAATTCACAGAGAGTAGGTTGCTCCCTATGAATGTAGATTACAACGATGGGTGGCTGCTTCACACCTCATTAAAAGGATTCCAAAGCTCAGGCATGTCAAGCTCCTGACTTCACATGACATTGTTGCAAGTATCGTGACTTTTTCCCCATTGCTGGCAATGGGGTGGGCAGGGTTTCAGAGTGACGCAAATGGCCTGCAGTTTGACATGCCTGCAAAAGCTCATGTCTAGTGGGTGCCCTCCCATCTGCGCAGGTATCAGCTCCCCGGAAAGTTTTTTTTGGGTGGGGGCCCTTTTAGACTTCCTGCCCTCCCACCCAGTGAGGTACACCTAGTGCCATTTTTATTATGACTGTTCAGTGTTGGACAGTATATAAATATGGAATATAAAGTTAATTACACAACCAGGAAATATTTCTATAACCCAGAAGCTCACCCCGTGAGTTTAAATACAACTTGACCATCAGGCCTGGATAAACAACTTTTTGTGATCCTCTTCAAAGGGAGCTCGGCTATCAGCTGATTGTGAACTAATTGTGAATATAGGCTTAGTGCAATTCCAAAGTAGTGCTACGCTGGAACTGTGCAACTCCACAGTTGCATAAACCTTTGTCCAAAAGGAGACCATGAACAAGTTCATGAAAACCTTTGTGAGAAACCAGAGCAAAAATTGATAGATAGCCAAACAGCCAAACTTGCTGCGTAAGCCTTTTTTTTATCAAACCATTTTTCAAACTAGTTTCCGCTCCTAGTCTTGGCTCCATCCCATTTAAAGAAAATGACTTTTGGATATTTTCCCAATTGCTGGGAGCAGGAGAGTGGGGGGAACAAAGCCAGGATATCTATAAATCTCTGTAGAATACCTTCTGTACAAAGGTCAGCATCAGAGCTTTATTACTTTGGCTTTCTACCTCTCTGTTCACCTAAAGACATCCCTTCCATTCACCTGATTAGGTTGATTAAAACAAGATGAAGTATACTCAGTTAAGACAACTTAAGTAAAGAATTCTGTTTTGCTGTGCTTCTCGGTGGAAGAAAATAAAAGCTAATACCTTCTTTAAAAATGAATTCTATTCAGCAGGAGGAAGAAATATATATATATAAGGTTCAACAAAACAAAAGCCTTGGCAATGAATTTAATTGAGGCCACCTCGTTTTTGTTAGGCCCACATACAGACATAAGCACAAGTATTGCTCCACACATTTTTCTTTAAATGTGTTGAAGTAGGCTAAAGGGCTTCATCAGCAGATCGGTTAGCAGCCATACAGAAGTCACTGGGGTAGGCAGTATGTTACTCAATTCAATTTTTTACCTTCCCAACTGACCAAAAGCCAGCGAGCCCGGGGGCTGCCTCATTTTGTACATATAGATGGATATATATTAGTTATCCATCATCTACATATGCTCTGCTTGGAAAGGAACACACTTTCTAAATCCATTTGAGAGTCTAATTCTCCTCTTCACTTTTACATAAAGAATATTGTGATTAAGACTTGGAGACTATAATTTATTACCAAGAAGCTATTAAACTTGTAGCTGGTGCATTCCATTATGCTATGCATGACCTTATCTGTATACATTTACAGATACATTTACATATACAGGATTTACAATCTTAATTTGGTTCCCCTGAATTTTGTTTATAAAAGTCTTATCAATCATGCACTTCTTATCCAATCACACCCATTTTGAAACACTTTGCCTCTCCATGAACCTAAGGATCTTAAAAAGCAGAGAACTAATTGTAGGCACACAATATCACAAATATATCACGAATAACAAAGCACCATCCATGAAGATGCAGCTATGTATTCAAATTGGAAAATTAAAGCGTTTAAAACAGCAGAGTTCTCAGTGTGTTGAGCTGAGTTAGTTTATTATACACACTAAATCCTAAGTATGACTTTTGATATACTGTACTTTACAAAATATGTTCCAGACCTGGGAAAGTTATGCCTGCTCTTTAAAAAATCCTTAATGATGTAGCAGAGGACTAAAATAGGCATTTTATGACTGATAAAACAGGTGAAGACCTTTTGTGCTATTGCCTTCCAGAAAAAAAGAACAACTACAGAATAGATGGTAAGATAGGGAATTCCACCAAATATTCAGTACAGATAGTCCTCAGCTTACAGTTGAGCCAAAAATTGCTGTTGCTAAGTGAGACAGTTAATTCTGCCCCACTTTATGACCTTTCTTGACACGGTTATTAAGTGAATCACTGCAGTTGTTAATTTAGTTAGACAGTTGTTAAGTGAATCTGGTTTCCCCATTGACTTTGCTTGGCAGAAGGTCGCAAAAGGGGATCACATGACCCCAGGACATCACAACCGTCATAAATATGAAGAGTCTGAATTTTGATCATATGGCTACAGGGATGTTGCTGTGGTCATAAGTGTGAAAAATGTTCATGAGTCACTTTTTCAGTGCCATTGTAACTTTAAACAGTCACTAAATAAACTGTTGTAAGTTGAGGACTACTGTAGTAAAGAAAAAACCACTTCTAATAAAGATGTGTTTTATGATAACAGATGATTTCAAAGAAATTTTTGTCAGGAAAAAACCAAACTAAACGGCCTTTCACTAAAACTTGCTTTAATATATACGGTAATGGTAAAGTATTTGTCATCTTAGGCACAAGCTGTGCTCAAAATATTAAAGCTCACTCTTCAAACTGAACTTCTTATATACACAAAGGATACTGGCCCCTCCTCCCCAGCATGAAGATAGTTTTAATTTTGGATTCTACACTACCTATGCCCTACATTTTCCAGTGGAAAGGACCTTTACACAGTTGGCTTTAAGTAACAACTAAACAAACACAATTGTCATTTTCATGTTGACCTTTAATATGATTTAGACTACAGGTAGTCCTTGATTTACAACAGTATGTCTAGTGACCAAAGTTATAGTGGCGGTGAAAAAAGTGACTTGTGAACATTTTTCATACTTATGACACTTGCAACATCCCCATGGTCCCAGGATCAAAATTTAGACACTTGGTAACTGACTCATATTTATGATGGTTATGGTGTCCCGGGATCATGTGATCACCCTTTGCGACCTTCTGACAAGCAAAGTCAATGGGGAAGCCGGATTCACTTAACAACCATGTTGCTAACTCAACAACTGCAGTGGTTCACTTAATAACTGCAGCAAGACAGGTAATAAAATGGGGCAAAACTCACTTAGCAACTGTTTTGCTTAGCAGAATTTGGGGCTCAATTGTGGTCGTTAAGTCGAGGACTACCTGTATAGTTGTTATAATATGTTATAGCTATATATGTTAAAACAAGGTGGTCCCTGATTTTACCAAGCTAGCGCTGGCAATGCCATCCATCTCATATCTTCCATTCCACATCTCATATCTTCTAGGTAATGCTACTGTTCACAGTAACTAGAGTAACTAACCAGCAACAAAAACTTTGGGTTCAACTGGGGTCATAAGCCAAGGTCCAGCTGTATTAATCTATGTTAATGGCAAGCAGTGTTTGCAATTCTGTATTTCCAGAAAAAAAACTTTCTGAACCACCTGCATCTGACAAATATGTAGAGAGCTTTGAATCTGTTTCATATCTTCTCGGAAATCTTTTTCTCCTCTTTTAAATGTAAATGGTTCCCCAAATAGCATGAACAAGTAGGACAATCACCCATAAAAAGTTTCTGTTACTGGCAAATGAGGAAGGAGATTCTAGGAGGAGCCTAAATACTTCAAATGTTCTAAAAAAAATCGGGGAGGAACAAATTTTTAAAAAAGATGCCATAGGACATGCAGCCCTTGCACAAGTTGTGGGCTGGTGCTCATGCACACGAAGCTCTTGCATAAGCAGTGGGCCGGCACACACATGCGCGAAGGCCCACTGGACTGTCGCTCATGTAAATTGAGCTGCTCGCATGAGCCAGCCCTCACACAGCCTGATTCCAAATAGGCCACGGCCCGGGGGTTGGGGACCCCTGATCTATACTATGGCATTATAGACAAAAGGGTAGCTTAAACAATGGATGACTGGCTCCTCATTCTCCTTCAAACAAAAAGATTATTTCTTTAGATATTTCCACTGGACTTCATATACAACCTACTGTGATCAAAAGCATGTGCAGCAGCAGATACAAGGAAACAAAATATTTGCAAATTTGAAAGTTACCAAATGCTTAGTAGAAAGTGGTATACAACATGAAAAATAGTTCTACCAAAATACTGCTCCTGTTTTGAGTTACTGCTATCAAAAATAAACATCTTTTCTGGAAGATGTAGAAGAACAAAACTTTGAATAATGTTGTGTGTTTCTTTGGTCTGCAGAAGAGTTTGCTGCTAGAAATACAGTTGTATAATGTTATTTATTTATCAGATCTTTATCCTGCCCATATTAGGAAAAAAAATCTATACCACTCCATCGGCTTGCCAAATATGCTTTTTCATGAGGCAACTAGATTTTCTTGTTTTCCTCTGAAGACATTTTGCTTCTTATCCAAAAAGTTTCTTCAGCTCTGAAGCTTTGTTGCCTTGTGAAAAAGCACCTTTGGGACAACTATGACCTGGATAACTAAGAATCTCCATAGGGCATTGTTATTTTTTCCCAATGGTAATCAACAGAAGGGGATTTTTAATTTAAAAAGGAAGAAAACCAAGATGAAAAGGGGCAAGAAGTAAAAACCATACATCCTACTTGGGTCATGTGTGTACTATTAGGTCCAAAGCTACACTAGACCTCCATTACAGGTAGTCCTCCACTTATAACCACTTATTTAGTGATTTATAACTGGTTACAACAGTTTTGACCATTGCAGCATCTCTATGGTCACGATTCAAATTTGGGCACTTGGCAACTGGTATTTACAACATCGCAGTATGCTGGGGTCATGTGATCGCCATTGGTTACTTTTCCAGCAAAATTCTGACAAGCAAAGTCAATGGGGGAAAACCAGATTCACCTAGCAACTACTAGTAATTCACTTTACAACAGTTGCAAAAAGTTCATAAAATGGGGCACAAGTCAACAACTGTCTCACTTAGCCATGGGGAAATTTTGGACCTCGTGGTGGTTGTAAATTGAGGATTACCTGTACTTACTTTCCATTTTTCAGAATCCATGTGCTATTACTGCAGCTGGTAGTAGGAACTCGCTCTGCAATTGTACTTTTCACTGAAACATTTCATATTGCCATTTCCCCATTTTCTGTGTATTCATATTTAATTTTAAAAATATATCTTCTAAATGGTTTGATGGTGAGTTGCGTGACTATACTAGACCTTACCAGTTGTTTTAAATGCAATGCTTCTGTTCCCAAGTTGGCAATAACATCTGCTTTAGCTGATCCAGCAAGCAGTTACTGTCCAAGTAGTACAAATTGGGGTGGGGTTTTTTTGTTCTTTTTTGGGGGGAAGAGAATAAAACAGTCAAATCATCTATAGAAAAGCTGCACTTTTACTTTCAAAATTATTCTTGGTGTTTTTCCAGTGAACCACTGACCTTGACAACTGCCAGACAAAAATTTCAAACAATAGGTCATTAAAAGATGGCACTGAAAATCAGGTTTCTTTTTTTTAAACATTTTTCATAAATAAGTAAATAAATACTTGCAAGCTTCAAGTTATTAGCTCTGCTGTCTATTAGGTCAGAGAACTGTGAGCAGAAATTTCCTTCCTGATAAAGCAAACAAAGCTGTTCTGTAAGCCAAAAAAGAGATGAGAATCTTCCAGCAAAAGAACCAATGATTTCCTAATCAGAATCTGCATGGTAACTTTTAAGCTTTCTGTCCTTGGCTCAGCATATTGCAAGGACATTTCAGTATTTACTAACCAAAAAAGCATTGTGGAAATTGCATTGTTTCAAAATCCTGATCCCTCCAGTGACCGGGTGCTGGATGTAACAGGAAATTGGTGGCATTTTTACAAGGCTGAATTCCTTCCCTTTTATTAACATTGAGTTGTTGTTCATGATGGACTTTCCATTCTGCAATTTTACAATCTACTTTTTGATTGATTGATTGATTACATTTATATGCCGCCCTAAGGATTCAGGGCGGCTTTAAAAAAATTATTATTCAAGGCCACCTCCTGCATTGAAATACCATCTGCTTGCATTTTTAATATCCCCAAATCTGAATAAGGCAGAATCTTATCTCCTTATTTATCACTAATAACTCTTGTTTTCCCTTGTTTTCAATTTTGTCTTCAGAGGTTAAAAGCTTGACTCCAAAAACCTGCTTAATTTCCCCTTCCAGTGTTAACTGGACTTGGTTAAAGCTTTAATGACAAATGTTCATTTAGCATATATTTTCCATTTTCTTTTTTATTTGCTGGTAGGCCAGGCTAGTAGTGTTTTATTTGGAATGGCTGCCTATAAGTTGATAGCTGTGATTACGTTTCTGCTATCTATCCATTTTTTTAGCCTTCTTGTATTAAAAAAAGACTTCTAGTAAAACTAGAATATGTCATCAGGTTTGCAGGTAAATGGCTAGCTTTTTATGAAAAACGCTATTAAGCCTTACTGACCTGAATATGGCAATTGTAGATGTTTGTTTTGGACATCAGATCTTATGGACAACATGTATTTACTTATTTATTTAAAAGACTTATGTGGCCTTTTGTCTTAGGAAACACAATTAGGGTGGCTCACAACAGTTGTATAAAACAAAGCATTGTTTTTTTTTTAAAAAAGGCAATTAAACCTAGAGTATAATCAGTATAACAGTGCATGCAAGCAATACCGCTATCTTATAATCTTTAAACTCCAATACACTCTACCCCAGCACATACATACCCATCTCCCACCTTTATTATTTTTATAAATAACTCAAGATGATGAACATGCCTAATACTTCTATCTTCCCCACAACACAACCCTATGAGGTGGGTTGGGCTAAGAGAGACTGACCCAAAGTCACCCAGCCAACATTCACACCTAAGGAGGGACTAGAACTCATAAACTCCTAACTTCTAGCCTGGTGCCTTAACCACCAGACCAAACTCTGCCTTTGAAAAAATTGGGAAGGTGGAGGCCTGCCAGATCTCAAGAGAAAGGATGTTCTTTAGGGCTGGGGCTTCCATGGAAGAAAAGGCATACGACCTAGAAGATCCTGCTGATTTTTAAAGGGAAGAGACCTGGAGCATGCCAAGTCAATCTGGTGGAATGGGCAGGTACAGATACCTTCAGAGAGTGGCAATCCTGCAGACTTTTGTTTTTAATATGCAATCAAAAGCTTAATAATACTTTTTCTAAAAAAGAAAAATGTCCGAATTTTAACTTTCCTCCAAGACTAAACTGTGAACGAAAGACAGATAATAAGAATGAAGACCAGGGTGAAAATCTGGAACGCTTTCCTTGATTAATATCAGCTTTTAAAAATCTGTGTCCGCCAATTTCCTTGCACAACAGGACTTCTTCGTCCCTCTTTTTTCCCCTTCAGCCCTGCCCCAAACTCCCAGTGCAGCCACTGAGAACAGAGGGAGGTTGAAGGGGAGGAAGATCTGTTTTGCCAAATGGGGGAGCCCATTAGCAATTGTCTCCATCCTCTTAATTCTAAACTGAAACAATTTAGAAAGTATGGATTGCGATAAACAACCTTGCTTTTTTTTTGAGAAACATGTATCGCTCCCCCCACCCAAAGCCAAAAATTTACATTACAGTGTTTCCAGAATACCTATTTTGCCTGTTACCAGAAGTTCATGTTATAGCCACTTTCAACCACAACAGCAAAGCTCTTATCAGGCTCTGCTGCCTTTAAGCAACTCCTATAAATCTATATGATGCCTTATCTACATCTCCCCATGCTCAGGTCTTCAATCTTGCTGAGAAAATTGTTTCCTGATCTTAATTATCCTTTCTTTTCATAAATAACTCTCACAACCAACAAAACTTAAGAGAGTAAGTAATAGCAATAAATAAATATGCACATACTAAAAACCAAATTGAAACTCTTATATGCAACTTCCATTATCTTTTCCTCTCCTCCCCATATTCGAAAGTCATTAACTTAGAATGCTTAATGTTTAATGAAACTTTGTATTTAAAATGTAGCAAATACTAAATGTTCTGGCAAATTATGTTATTCTAATAGATCAAGAATACTTGCCCTCCATACTGAAACCAATTGGAATCTCAAACGATTTTATTTCGATGGGTTTTTTGTGTCTATCAATCAATTAATCATCTACACACAAGGCAAGACAGAAGTAAGGATATCAAAAGAGAAAACTCTGTATTTAATCATTCGAGAAGGCAATCCAAAAATGAAAGCCTCTTTTGATCCAGCAACACACTTGCCCTGTTCATGTGCTCATTATTATGTGAAATATATGAAAATGGTAGTAGATTAACATTTAGGCAATTTGGATGAATTGTGGTGGTGGGAGCTCCTCTTCTCCATCTATTTATTACTTTTTACATAGTTTCATATTATCAGTTGTACAACTCTAAATGTATTTCAGTAGCCTTTTTTTGACAGTTGCAGCGATGTCAAGGTGGAAAAATATACTTGTATGTGGAATGAGCAGTCTGCAAGTACATGACTAGCATGCTATATATCAGAGTATTTACCTCCATATGTTTATTTGTCTTACGCTTGCATGCATCAGAAATGTTTTAGTTTCATTGATACTGATTACAGAACTAAAATGGGGCATGCCCAAAATGTTAGCTTGATTTAACCTAATTGGTTCCCATGCTAGCAGTCAACTAGAAATATTTTTTAAAAGTACATTTTATATTTAATCACTGGTTTCCATTCATTCTCTGCCGTGTCACCCACCCTTTTTGTAATTTTATTTGGGTTTCAAAAATACTTTTCTATGCCACCTTTAATTGGAGGTGCTATTGGGCACATGAGTAAAGAGAGAATTTCTTTAAACTCTTAATTCGGAATGGTTTATTAAGACCTTCCCCCCCCCATGGCTCTTCATAATATGCTTCTATTATAAGTGAGAATCGCTGCCTGCTTTCACCAACCTCAGCTATATTTAACTTGGAAACTTATATTACTGTAACAAATCATTTTTCCAAGAACAAATCCTTCAATAACAAATCATGCTTCCCTGTGTTTTCAGGAATAGGGGCTGTATCACCAAAATCAAGCAAAAAAGGGCTGCGTCACCAAAATCAACCAAAATGGTTTTGCTTGCCCCTTTTCCTAAATTAAAATGCCTGAGTAAGTGGTATAAGAAAGTCCCAAAGGTGCTTTTTCATGAGGCAACTGGACTTTCTTTTTTCTTTTTGAAGACAACGCTGAAGAAGCTTCTTTTTTTTTATTTAAAAAGTTTTACAATACATTTTGACTTTAATCCCCCCCTCCCCCACCCCTATCCAACCCTCCCTATCCCTCTCCCCCATTCCCTCCTCCCCCCCCCCCGACTTCCCAGAGCTAAATACAGGGTATAAAATCAAAAAACAAACATAAACACCCCTATATTATCAACAATAAACTATAAATTCTATCTCTCTCTAGCTCATATAAATGAGTACAAACAACATTAATATTACAAATAAAGTAAAAAAGAAAAAGAGGAAAACAGAAAAAAAACTTTACTCAAAATAAATTTTCTTAATCCCAGTCCTTATTCATATTAATTTCAAAAAAAAGAAAAGAAAAAAAACTTTCACCTGCTATTTGCATTCTCCCACCTTTCTCTAATTTCCAAACAAATTCTCAGTTACGCGCCAAAAGCGCCTATCTCTGTTGATCTTAATGATCTCCGACCAGACTAAGCTATGATCAAAAATAGTTCTTGCATGTATCACGCCAAATATCTCGCAGTTCCAAATCATCCTTGAGTTCAAATAAAAGTTCAAATAAAAAGAGTATATAAAAAAAAAAGATTTAGGCAATCTCTAAGACAACTTATTGTTAATTAGGAGCTTACATACCCATTCTTAGTTCAACACATACTTTAAGTCCATCACCCTAATATACTTTTCTAACAAGCAAATAACATCAATCTTAAATTGTGTAAAATATTAAAAAAAACAACTTTCTTTTTCCTCTATCTCCATTGACATTCTAATCTAAAAATTTAATCAGCAATCTTAACGCCCCAAAACTTTTGGAGCACATCTGTCATGACCCCCAAAACTTCTTTAGACCGCTCCCCTCCCACATCTTCACTATAAGCACACTTTGGAGATTCCGTAACTTTCTGCTGATCTTGCTCTTGCTCTCGTCTCGCTCTTCTTAGGGCGGCACGCGTCATCTTCTGGCGTCCTGCAGCAACCGATGAAACTGTGACTTGATCCCCTCCAACACCATTGTCCTCTGTCTGTCTATCTGCAACATCTTGAAGCTTTCCCACACCGTATCCTTTTGCAGCTTCCAAAAATGATAGGGGGGTTGCTTTTAACACATTACTATAAAAATCACGTGCCTGAGCCACAGTAACCAAACGATATCTTTTACCTTCGTGCGTCGCCACCAATCCAACTGGAATCTCCCATCTAAACTTAATATCACGTTTCTTAAGTTCCTGTACTAGAAATGCAAAATCTTTCCTTCTCCTTAGGATCTTCGGAGGGATCTCTTTTAAAACCAAAACTTCTTGCTCAGCCACTACCAAGTTAGTATCATAAGCAGCTTGAATGACTTCATCTCTAATTACTCTCTTTGTGAAATAGACCACCACATCTCTGGGTAACTTCCTCTGTCTTGCAATCCATGAATTTACACGAAAAACTTTGTCCATATTTCCCTCAATTTCAGATGCTGACTGGCCCAGTACCCCTTCCAGAGCCTCAGAAATCAGCTGCTTTAAATCTTCTTTACCATTCTCCTTTAAACCCCTAATTCTAATAGCATACTGCATCTGATGATACTGAACAAGGCTCAATTCTTCGTCCATTTTATCCCTTATATTTTCATTTTCTAATACCTTTGCTTCTAATATAGAGTTCTTTTGACTGAGATCCTCCACTTTTACATCCAGCTGTTGCACACATTCAGCTACGGATTCAACCATAGACAAGATGTCCACCCTCATTGCTCTCAGCTTCTCTTCCATCTTCTTCTCCAATTTCTCCATTTTCTCCTCCATTTTCTCCTCCAGCTTTTTCAACTTTTCATCCATCATATCAGACATCAATTGTGCATGCTTTCCAAGAGCGTCTTGTAAATCCTTAAGCGTCAATACCGGGGGAGATGCAGGAGGAAGCAAAGCTTGCAATGAGGTCTCTTGCACCAGGGAAGACCCCGCATTCCGAAGAGCTTTAGAAGTTTTAGCCGCCATCTTCCCCCACTTTCACTTATTACGCACTTTCACTTTAAAGCTATAAAATCCATTGAGCTAGAGAGTAAAAATAAAGAGTCCACTTCACCTTGACCTCCTGTACCGCTCTGCCTGCATCTTGATAATCAAAAGTATTTCCTTTTGGCAGGGGTGGTTGCTAACGCCTGGCTCTGCTCCAAAAATCCCAGAGCAGAGGCGCTGCGCAGCTCGGAGCAACCCAGGCTTCAGGGGGGCTCATCCTTCAACCGCCCAAGCTCTCAGCTCAGGCGGCCCCGGAGAGCTCAACCCCTACCTGGGGCCTCATCCCCTCCTCTTCTCCCGAGGAGGGGGCTTCAAATCCATCTAAACAGCTGATCGGCGCTGTTTACGATGGAAAAACACAGCTGCGGAGCGGGCAGCCCGAAAACGGCTGTCTTCGGCGTCGCGTCACCACTGGAAGTCAACGCTGAAGAAGCTTCTTGGATTAGAAGCGAAAAGTCTTTGAAATGAAAAAAGGAAGTCCAGTTGCCTCGTGAACAAGCACCTTTGGGACAACCATGACCTGAATGACTGAGAATCTCAATAGACATTTGGCATAAGAAAGGCAAATTGACATTTTGGAAATAGTATTCAGCTACAGTGTGTTGTTGGGATCAAAAACTGAGATTTACAGTATATTTGCAATAGTGGCAAATATTTACTGTATATTTTGTAAGAAAAGGTATTTAAGCCATTCTTCCGCAATTTCAAAAATACTCTTCAAATGCCCACAAATGCTTATGTTTTAGTTTTAAGCCCTAAGCCCATTGATAAAGATTTCTGAAATGTTTTCAAGTGTTTAACCTTTTATAAACCTCAGTGGAAAGATATCAACATTACACAAAACAGAAACGGTCAAATCTAGCTAATTTCTTACTTTCCATACATGTCTCATAACAAAACCAAGTCTCTACCCCAGACTGTTGAAAAAAAAATACCCAAATATTTGAAGAATGTATAACCTCATTTTGATAACTTGATTGAACTAGCTTTTTTAAAGACATTTTGGAAAAGAGATTTAAGAAAAACTAATGAGGACCATAAATGGAAAGTTTATTAGGAAAATCGGTATTTCAATTATTGCAATGATTTATTTTTAAAAAATACCTTGATTTAAAGTTAAGTCACATAAGCCTATTAAAATCTGTACTTCTTTTAAAAACCCATGATCTATTTATGAATGGCAACTTGTTAAGAGACTTTTTCTTAACAACAACAACAAAAGAATTAACAAGAAGCGATGTCTGTACTTTAAAAACATGACCTAACTATACTGGAAAGCACCCACTGATTTATTACACCTAGGAGAGATCACTGCAAACTTTGTCTAGATTCCAGGAATGGCATATTGGCATTAGATTTTATGATATAAACCTGTATTTCTTCAGAAACCTCTGGTGCTTCCTTTTAATAATGAAAGCTCTGCAAGTTTATGTTTTTATCAAATTATGAATGTTTATGACCACTATCAAAACCACAAAGACATTTGTTGTTACAGCAACCAATTATTTCCTGTAATGTCTATTCAGTTCAGGAAAATTGTGTACAAAAACTGAAGCTTGATTTAATTGGCAATTTTAAAACAGTCTTCATTTACAGTTGTTTATAAAATGTATTTATTCCATGAGACCTGACTAATCCCATTCTACCATGTAATTCAGCTCTATTTAATTAGCTTTTCATCACATGGTGGGACTAACACAAATATTTCTACTTATAGCAAAAGAGGAAATGTAAAGAACATTCCAATAATTCAGACCACTTTATGTATCTTATTGCATTAATCCTTGTAATTCTCTTGAAAGGCTTCCAACTGTCTTCATTGCACTATATTGCAAATCAGACAGAAACAGGAAGTCTGCAGGGAAACAGCAGCTTCCCAAATATTTAACAAGATTATGACAGAGGTATTTAGTGTGCACAAGAGATCAACTTTAATTTATGAAACTTAAAATAATTCACAAACATTTCAGCAGCATGTATACTATATACTATAAGGATGTCACTCAAATTCTGAGAGATAGGGAAAACATACATTTTGCATATAATTTGCTTATTTACTTATGCAAAACTGGAATATATTTTATTCACATTTAAGGTACATAAAAAGGAGATTGATTTTTTGCATCTGATTTTTACAATCTCTTCTGACATACGCATGTGTGCTGATGTGCATTCACACACACAAATTTTTGAACACGTCTTAAAACACAATTATGCTGCTGGATGATCAATTATTTTTAACTTTTAAATTTCTGCAGAAAAACGGGCATTGTTTTTCCCCATGTTGTTTATGAAAAATGTTTCTTATAAACACCAGGATTACACAGAAAACATCTCTATGGCAGCAACTTAAGAGACCTTTGTTTAATTATTAGACATTTAAGCAATTACAGCATACATCTTAAGAACCTGGGAAATGTAGAAAATAGCATTAGTGCTACAGCTAATGATGGGGAAAGTAACTGGGTAACAAGAAGTTGTAAGACCAGATTCCTAGCTTTATTGCCCAACGCTTCTCACACACATATACAAACACACACACAAAATCCTCTTTATGATGCTGCTAATAAACTATCTAAAACAAAGCAAAATTACTTCCATTCTTATCTCATTTTGTATAGAAATCTTTGAAAAAATAATTACAACTCGCTTATTAGTCTGAAATTATTCATTAAAAATTTGTTTGGAGATTATTTCCAACCAAAATGTGCTATTTTTCCCCTCTGCGGTTCTATTCCAGTCTTGAAACTATCTTAATCTCCTGCCCTAAGATGTTGACCTTGTAGGAATAGAGGTCAGGGGTTAGAAGAGACAGGCGGCAGAATATCTGGACTATCAATTCATGCCTGAAAGATTTCTCTTCTACAATAGAAGCTGCAAAACAGTAAATTCGAAAATTTGACAAAACAAGTCTTAAGACAGAACAAACCCATTATATTTACAGAAATGCGCCAAACTGTTCATAGTTTAAATGTGTTTAAAGTGA
The DNA here is from genome assembly GCF_964194415.1 of Vipera berus. NCBI lineage: Eukaryota > Metazoa > Chordata > Lepidosauria > Squamata > Viperidae > Vipera > Vipera berus. Next base: position 252,071,555 of record NC_138202.1, on the reverse strand, counting down.
CTTGCATAATTTGTTCACTAAAAATTATCACCACACAACTCCTTTGGAAAGGAAGTGAAGTTGGGAAAAATTTGAAACATTAGTTTATATTATTTAAGTTACTTTGTAAGCTACCCAGTAATTTTTAAAATGATATATTAGTTTCCATTCTCATTAGTTTCTCTGAGTGGATACTAGCATTAGAAGGATATGGTAGTCACATGTAAATGCATCTTTAAAACTATTTCCAGAGTACAATATATTAGTTTTCTTTCTCCCATTAATGTTAATTAAAGTATTCAACTGTAAATTGGATGACTTCTATGCTGTAAATTTCCAAACATTGGGTTTGTTGTTTTTTTTAAAAATGCAATGATTCAACAATATTCATTGCAGGCCGATCTAACTTGCCAAGAATAGAAAAACTTTTAACCACTTTTAATAATATTTACCATCTTTCCTAAGGGTTGTGGGCATAAAAACAAGCATCTTTTCAAAATACAAGGTTAGCACAGTTAACACAATCCCAAAATGAATCAGAAAAAAAATGATAGTCAGACCTCCAGAATTTTTTTAAAGGCGGACCATCTCCAGAATTAACTTCGTGACTTTAAAGTTATGAAATAATGTATTTGCTCTTATTTTGTCTTCCATGAAACTGAAGGGAGTGTGATGTGATTGTAACATCTTGAAGTAAGTCAGCAGCTTGATAAATAGGGAACTGCCATCTAGGCCACCCACTGAGCTTTATTACTGAATTGGGGGTGGGGTGTGGCAATATCCAGGCAGTCCTTAATGATCCTTAAGTTGCAGACATGAGGAATGATTGATTATGCAGGAATTGTTGATCTGCTTCCCAAAATTATGATTATTTGTTTTATTCTACTACTCTTTTTTTCCAAAGGAGGAAATACAGCTGAAGGCACAACTTGCAGTCTTCTAAAGACTCCTTATACCCAATGAAAAATTCTCTTCTTGTTCTGTACGTGCAAGTAGAAAAATAAAAATTCTATATATAGAATTATCAATATTAATATATATTTTGCAGCTGCTAAAGAGAGATGGAGGGTGGCCTATCTGATGCCCATGCTAATAAAATGCATTTCTCTAAACTCTTTTAGGTTAATACCAAGGGGAAAAGATAAGTTCCTTTGGAATGAAATCAAGCATTCAATGCACAAAGCAATATAACCCTCTTATATCAATTAACCAACAATTCATCACTCTAGAAGGCAAAGAAGCTTGGGCATTAATTGACAACAAGGAAATGAAAGCATATGTTATAATTTTCCAAACTCTCTGAACTGAAGGAAATTAACTGGCTTTAAAATGACCAAAGCTAAAACCAGATCTAGTCAATTCTAAGTGGTTCCCTTTTAAAAATAACACAATTTAAATAACTTTTTCATAAGTATAATATTTGAAAAAGGGTGCATTCACTGAGAACCAAAACAAATTTAAAAGTACAAATTAATGGAGACCAAAGATAAGGCATTATTTAAACCACTGATTAAATTATTTTTAAAGGAAGATGGTCATAATCAGTATTGTATTGTCAGAAGACTGTATGGGGGAGGGAGGGGCGTGTTGTTTAGGAAATCTGCCCAATTTTATTTGTTCTTGAATGTACTTATTTCATATTGTCCTTTTCTCAGAGACAATATTTCTGGAATTGTAAATCAATATGGTATTGCTGATTTCCTTTCTTTCCTTTTTCACCCTTTTGCATCTTCCATCTCTCTCTCTCTCCCTCTCTCATTACTATCCATCATCATCATTATCTATCATAATTATTCTATCTATCTATCTATCTATCTATCTATCTATCTATCTATCTATCTATCTATCTGTCTATCATCTAATTTTTAAACTGCCCATCTCCCTCAAAGAGGAATTGTTGGTGATGATCTTATCACTGTCAATTTTATTACATTTGCATAATTAAATTAAGTGTAATGTAAATGTAAAGTGTAATAACTAGACATACCAAGGTACATGTTTTTGTATTAATGCAATCTATAAATATTACATAAACCCAGGGCTTTTTTTCTCATAGAACGCCCAGAACGGAGTTCCAGCACCTTTTTGGGATGGAACCTTGTAGGGTAGGCAAAGTGGGTTGTATGACATGTGTGAGTTCCGGCACCTTTTTCTTTTGCAAAAAAAGCACTGCATAAACCATAAATCATCCATTATTTGACTGGCTATTCTAAGTGTTAAAATCACCTTTTAGAACTACTAAAGTTAAAATTAAGTGCCTCTTTTGCCAGGAATACAATCAATAAGTACATGCACTATTATATATAATTAGTATGTATATAATGATGCATAATAACTGCTTAACAGATGGCTCATTCAACACTATGCAGATACCAGAACCTCAATCTATAAAAAGTCAAAGTTATAAACTAGAGATTTTTATTCTGGCATGTATGGAGATGAAAGATTTTTTTAAAAAAGCGGTGGGAGGGGAGGAAGAAACAGATCATCAAAGCATAATTCCAGAAACCATGGATATATATAAATAAAACTTTAGAGACCATGTGTCTGAAACCGTCATCCACACCCAGTTTTATTCATGATTTTCCACTCTAAAAACTCTCTCCCCACCTCATTCTTACACACAAAACACAATTTTATAAATTATACAATTCTTTGGTTTAAATGAGTTTAAAGTCCTTGATTTAAGCTGCAATTTAAGACAACTATTTTAAATTCAAGCCTATATTCTGAAGAGGTTTTGTTCTGTGTCTTATATTATAATGGCTTTACAGGTTAAGCTCTACATGCCCTCAGTTTGCCTGGGTTTTTGTGCCTCACATTGACAAGAATGTATACAGTCAGAATTTCAATGGATGGAATATTCCCAATCACTTTACCCAGGAAAAGTTTTTTCTCATGTCAAATTAGTTTCCTGGTGATCGTAAGAAAACATCTCTGTTGTGACTGTAGCAATAATATGGAACTAGACAACCTATACCCTGTTGGGTCATCATTTCAGAGATATTTCTTTACCTAAACAGAGGAATAGAATGACCAATGGCAGGCAAAAAAGAAGGGGAAGCAGGAGCAACTTCTGATTTCCTACCGGCTTCCCCATTGTGTTTCCTTATAGAAATCTGGCAGGGAGCACTGGAAATCTCCCTTCTCTTTCCAGCAGGGATGTAAGTGGCTGCTGCTGGATGGAGGGAGGAAGTGAGGATTGTGAGACTGGCTGGGAAACTGTCATGGAATGTTAAAAATGAAGATCATGTGACAGCAGCAACCCACCTAAGCAGCCACAACGTAGCACCTAAGCAGCCACAATGTCCCCAAATTTAATTCCCTTGGCAGTCAAGGGTCCCACATTTTGGACACATTCTATAAATTAACCCACAATGTACTTAGGTTCAAAAATTGTTGCTATATGATGCACCATTTTGCTGAGTTAAATGTCATGGCATGAACATTTTAGTAATATATAGGTGCCATTGATGAATTCATATACACTAAGCATCTCTATTAATAATACTTTCCTAAAATTTCACATACACCATCCAGGCAGAAATCTGATATTCACAATTCCTTCTCATAAAGCTAAGGTGCTATTTCATTGGCCATTAATTCTGTTTTTTGGTACACATTTTCAGTGGTGCCAGGAAGCACGGCATACAGTATGCAAATTATGTTGGATCATCAGGATGGAAAGATAGATGCACACACACAAAATGAAAAGCAAATATGATCAGTAGCAAATGTATTTATTTTGCTTGTTAAATTTATATCCCACCTCTTCAGAGTAGGACAGATTGGAAAGATTCACTGGTTGACAGTTACCCAATAAGGTTTCATGGCTGATGGTTGACCTAAAAGTGGGTCTATTCTATCCTAATCCAACCATTCAACCTCTGAATTAATTGGCTTTGAGAAAAATGAAAGAAACGTTTGCATTTTTGAATATGCATTAGAGGTGTTTGCTGGATTGGCCCAAGTTCAGCTTACTGGGTAAAGCATAGTAATTCAAAACAGATTTTCTTTTATTCAGTGGAGACAAGACATGTCTGATCACACACTGACTTAGGAGGCCCCTGAATTCTGAATACTGTAGCTGTATAATTTTTGGTTAAACACAGCATTGTGCTCTGCAGCTCAAGAACAAATGTGCAAAAGTGTAATGATTGGAACTAAGTACTTAAGTGTCCCTCTTTGAGAGAGATGGGCAGTTCATAAAAGTGAAAAATAAATAAAAAAATGAAAAGGGTTTAAAAATTTAACTTCAGCCATGTTTTTTTGCTTGATAAAAAGCTTGGAAGTTATTCTTTCCTTAAACTAAAATGGTTTTTTTTCTCTCTTAGAATATAGGAACAGTTACTTATTGCATGAGACCATATTGTTACCGTGTTGTAAAGGAAACTGGTGAAGAAAATCGTAAAAGTGTTTAGCAAATATCTGCATGATATCTCAAGCAAATAAGTCTAGTATCAATGCTTTTTATTTTAAAAGAATGTTTCAATTTATAATACCACTGCGTTTCTACATTTGCAGTTCAACCTGTCTTCATCTAATTTTAGCCTTCTCTATAAGCCTTGTTCATTCATGCAAGCCCAGGGAAGCAGAAATCTTCTTTACTTTCACTAACAAGATGTGTTATTACCCTGCTGCATAACATTAAAAGACTCTGTAAGTATGGAGACTCTAGAGTTCTAGAAAATAAGGATATCAAATCTTGAGAAAAGTCTCCAAAGCCAGAAGAAGCCCCATGCAGCAGACATGACTTCTCATATTGAGAGTCCTGAGAACAGGGATGGGGATAATATTCTGATCTCTTCTTTTCTGAGTGTACAATCTATTTTCTGCAAACATCTAAAGAAGCTGTGAGTTACATATTATACATACACATAGCCGCCATGGGAAAACTGACTTTGAAGGGCAGCATCCAAATTTTGTAAACACATACTCAAATACCATTTGCACTGTTGTAAGGACTTAATTCTGACACCAGGCAAATCATAATCATGGAGAGTGTGCTTTTAAACATCCGAAAAACTCAGTTTGCTCACCCCTAAAGCAAGTACAACTTGCATCACTGGGATGAATCAAAAACTCAGAAGTATGCAAGTTCCAGAGACTTCCCAGTCTTCATCTCTGAAATCAAGCAAATCACATATCTAGATTGACAATACTACTGATTGGGTCTGACACACGTGATACACGTTTATTCACAAATAATTAAGTAATGCAAATAAAAACTTTCAGAAAAGGTGCATATATAGAAAAAGTTAGTAACTCCATTACCTATCTCCCTTTGGCTTTCTTTTCTGTACTGTTTTTCCTTTGGGTCGTCTCTCACTTCCTAAACAGGGATTCCCACCTGGACCTGTTACCCGTATAGATTCAAGGCCTTTGGAAGATTTCTTAAAAGTAAATTCCACTGGTTCTCCTTCTTTTAGGCTTCTAAATCCTTCCATGTAAAGCTTGCTCTGTGAATAGGAAAAATATTCTTAGTTACCATAGACTTAGAAAAACAAAATACTAACGTCCGTCAAAACCAAAACAGGATTATATTAGCAAACCTGTTATACTTTTCCCCTGCCGTGTACAATTAATGTCAGATTTCCTAAATAAAGCCCTGTTATACAATGGTCACTTAAATCTTGCATAGGCTGGCATTCCAAATCTCTGCAGCTATGGAACATCACGTTTCTTTCTCCTCAAATGAAAGAGTCAAATTGAGAAGAAAACCCCCAAAGCCTCAGATTAGGGCAGTCTTCCACAATCTAAAGAGCCGGGATTATAACTTCCAAAACTCATGCCTGTGTCCACTGAAAAACTCTGGGAGGAATAGTCTCAGTGCATCTGGATGATACAGATATTGAAAAACTGATTCTGAAAAACTAAAGTAAAAGCATCATTACTTATTTTTCCTGTTATTTTCCTTCCCCCCCCCAGGAAAAAAGCATGAGGATGATTTCATGCAATCATTCTATCATCCCTCTGTCCAACCTTTTGAACAACTGTGAAAAGGTTAGGGAGAGAGATACTAACTGCCACTATTTGGTCTCCCCGATTTTTACTCAGCCCTCTAACTGTAGTATCACACCACCTGTCATTGTTCTGTGTCAAGAAATGCCTTTTTGTAAATATATTTAGGCACTTTTTAAAAATTTTGTCACTTCATCTAAATGGGATATGCGAGCACATTTATTCAAGAGGATTCCAAAATGAAAGAGATCTAGAACAGGGATCCCCAGCCCCTGGCCCATGGCATGCCAGAAACCAGGCCACGCAAACAAGCGAAGCCTCATCCATGGGATGCAAGTCAGCATGCAAAATCTGCCCCCTCCGGTCTGCAGAAAAACTCTCTCCGCAGAACCAGTCCCTGGTGCCCAAAAGGTTGGGGGCTGCTGATCTACGTAGAAGACTCTTCTCTCTGTTCTGCAATGAATTTTATTTCCTTCTTTGCCTCCACAGTTGGTGGCACCCCTCCAGCTGACAGATCTAAGAAGTTAAACAGGTTGAGCTATGGTGTGGACTTTTATGGCAAAACACCTGGGCATTCCAGGAATCTGGGCCAGTCTGGGAATGTTGAGAGGGGAAAAAAACAACCCACGCAAAAAGGTAACTTATATCTCCAGTACTGCCAAAAACCTTGCATAGACTGAATATCTATGTTTGAAGGAAGGCAAAGGAACAGTGATAATTAAAAAAAATGAAGGCAGAATATTACTGAAAATAAAATCATTTTATGTAACGCTTCCTGTTTCTGGATTTTTTTTTTCCCCATTGCAGTTATACAGGTTGTCCTCCACAACTGAGCCCAAAATTTAAGTTGTTAAATAAAACATTTGTTAAGTGAGCTTTGCCCCATTTTATGACCTTTTGTGCCACAGTTGTTAAGTGCATCACTGCAGTTGTGAAGTTGGTAACACGGTTGTTAAGTGAATCTGGCTTCCCCTTTGACCTTGCTTGTCAGAAGGTCACAAAAGCTGTGACCTTCACACGATCCCAGGACACCACAACCATCATAAATATCAACCTGTTGCCAAACATGAATTTTGATCATGTGATTCTGAGGGATGTTGAAACCGTCATAACTGTGAAAAAATAGTCGTAAGTCACTTTTTTCAGTGCAACTTTGAGCAGTCACTAAATGTTGTTAAGTTGAGGGCTATCTGTAAACAGCTTCCACAGTAGATATCTTTACTAGTATTAGGACATACAAAGAGCATCAGCTATAAAATTCTAGGATTTACTTTCAGTCTGAATTCAGATATTTAAGAAAACTCATTCTTTATGTCTGAATAAAACCTATAATATAGTTCTTTAGCTCCTTAGATTTGAAAAACCATACCCTTCCCCCTTTGTGATCTTTGAACCAAATATCAGATAAAGAATCAGACACCCTCACAAACTGCCTTCCCTTATTATGAGGTGAACAATAGTCTTAGAAATAGAATAAAGTCTCTTTGACAAACTAACACGTGGAAAAAAATGAAGCAAAAATATTGAAATAGGCAGTATATCTCTTTGGGAAGGTAAACCATTGAAATCAGGAAAGAAAAAGTTATAACTAGGTGAACTGGAAAGAATTAATATAGCCTGATTGCAGCAAGCAAAAAACATAAGATTTATTTTCTGATATTACCCCAGTGATGAAATCTAGCAGGTTACAGGGTAAAGAATGGGACAATACAGTATGGAGAGATTGATGAGGAAACTCACTCTTCACTTGCTTCCTTCAAAAAAAGTTCAAAGGATATTTAAATTTCTTACTTATTTCTCTGAATTAAAAATTTTGACAGAAATTCAGGGTCAGCTGAATTTATTCTCTGGACATGCTATCATAGTCAGAAGACACTTTTTCTTCTGCTTCCTTAAGATTACCTGCAAAAGGACTAAACTTACTCTACATCTCCGTGGAAGAAAAAAATGACTTGAGAGATCACACAATCATACACATAGTACATCATTATACGCAAGGATTATCAAGCAAAAAAGCACTATTTGTATAAAAACACAGTGATGACTGAGTGCTTCTTAAACAGACAAGATGTATGACTGTAGTTCCAAGAGGGATTTTATATGTAGAAAGACAAAGGTAGGTAGATATTGCTATATTGTGCGCATATGTATTAAAAAATCAAAATTACTAAAAAAAACATTAAAAATTAAAATTACTTTTCAACTTCAGAAAGGAAATAAACTGATTTTCTGTCTCACTACAGACAATAAAACTGCTAAAAATGTAGGGGCAAGTTTAACTATAATGTGACAATGGCTACCTTTACATGCAATGGTAAAATAAATTAATTGTTTACTATTGCATCAATAAATTACTAATTTAACAGGTCTTTGAACTTCATCTGATTCAAGACAGCAGTGGCATCAACAAAAAATATTTTAAATTATTTTGAAGTCTAAGTCATGGTTTAAAGGCTATAATCCTATGCACATTTGCTTGGAGGCAAGGCCCTCTCATCTTAGTTGCACTTCCTTCTGAATAAACAATGACTACTATTTCACTGTAAATGCACAAATGTCCCCCAAGTAATTTGTTTTCTTAAAATTAAATGTTTTCAAGTTCATAATCTGGTGGCAATGCCCGGTTTCTTTCATTATCCCAACATTTGCCAGCCAGTCATGATTGTGTCCCAAAGGTGCTTTTTCCAAAAGACAATAGGATTTTCTTGGTTTTTTTTTCCTTTGAAAATGTTTTGCATCTCACCCAAGAAGCTTGAGTTTTGACTCTCTCCAAATCTCCTTCTTTCCTGCAAATGCCATCTAGCATTTTCTATCAAAAGGATCTTTTCCGCCAATTCTGGCAAAGTCACTTGAATGTTTGCTTAAGAGAACTTCTTCTGTCAGGGAGTTCTTCAGCCTATTCTCCTCTTGGTATTTGTGTTTCACTCCTATTAGCTGGTGCCAACGGAGGAGAGAAAAGGCTCCAATAATGAGGCTTAATTCGGACTTTCTTTTGTGGGCTTCCAGTCAAAACTTAAGCACCTGCTGCTCTAGCATGGAAAGGAAAGTGGGGATTTTTCTTTGAAATGTCTTTGTACCCTATATGTCTCTCAGTTTCTTATTCCACTGATCTGAATCTAAATCATATTTTTATTAAGTAAGCTTGCTTGGCAATTTCGCAATATCTTTAATGTACATTTTGAACATAAAGCTCTTCAAAAGATGTATTGTCTTATGCTGTTCCATGATTTAAATTTGGGGAGAGCTTCTCTGTCTCCACAAGAAATCAAGCACATTCAGGATTCATAGCATCAGGAGCTACGGCCTTGTTAACAGTCACACTCTGCCAGGTTCCTGTTTACTAACTCCATATTTGGATAGATACAGATTATCATGGGCTGCCCACCCACCCCCGCCAAGGATTTAGTGTTTTCCAACAAGCACGCAAATACTGTAGTTGCCAGCCAGGGGAGTGAACTTATGATTCCACAAAGCTTAGCTGTGGAAATGTTTCTCCAGCCAACATATAAGAACTCTCATAATACAAATGTAATGAACCACCAAATCATTTGCATCACAAGGCATAGATTACATTTCTGAATCAAGCTCCTAAGAGTACAGCTTAATTTACCACACACAACTTAAGGAAGCATTCTGGGTCAGTCGTGTTTGAAAGCAACATGTCAGTCATTTTAATCGTACTACAGCCAAGACTTCAGCTCTAAACTGTTAGACGAAAAGAATTGTAAATGTTGTGTGGGGTAGTCCCTGAGGCTGGGATGGGAAGAACTGCCTCCATTGCAAACTCTCCTTTGGTTTCTTCTGTAGTCCAAATCTTTTCATGACCTTAACAAGAGAAAGCACTTGTGCATATGGCCACCTCTGTGAGGTCCCATACAGCAGCTGCCATTCGGCTGTAAAATCCTCTTGACAAGATTCTTGTCAATTAAAGCCCCCTTAGCCCAGATTTGCATAAAGCCAAAAAATTGTTGACAGGGTTACCAAATGATAGTGTTGAATGAAATTCTCCTTACAATTCTCCTTGGGATTGTTTTTTTCTTAAAGTGTATGGTGATTGCTAACTGGGATATGCTTCATAGTTAGTATTGCTTTAAAGAGAGACTGAAGTTATCATAATAAATACTGAAGTATAATACACTGAAACAAATAAGTTTCATTTGCACTGCATTCTTTTAGGATGTCTATTATTACTGTTTATCTTACATTTCATTAATATTAAAGAAATGTATAAAGCTTGCAATTCAACGCTTAGGAACAGTATTGGCAAATAATAATAGTAGAACAAAAAGAGTGCTACAAAGATTGGAGGGGAATGGAGGACCAGTTTGTCAAAGCAAAGTTATTGATTGGCAAGTTGATTTTTGAATAAATTAAAAAAAGGATAACAAATTTGTTTATGGCTTGGATGGACTATGAAAAGTCATTCGATTCTGTTCCACATTGGGAAATGATTCAGAATTTTGGAATCAGCAGAAACACTTGGCAATTTATGAATATTTCAATGACATTTTGGCAGAGAAAGCTGATGTCTAACTGAGAAGAGTTAAAAGAAACCAAAATTAAACATGGAATTTTTCAATGTGAATCATCATCACCTTTATTCTTTATACCAGAGGTCCCCAACCCCCAGGCTGCGTAAAACCCTATAGGAAGACCACACCAGGAATACTGCAACCAATTTTGGTCACCATATTATAAAAAAGATGTTGAGACTTTGGAAAAAGTTCAGAGAAGAGCAACTAGGATGATCCAAGGCCTGGAGACTAAAACATATGAAGAATGGCTGCAGGTCTTGGGTTTGGCTAGTCTAAAGAAAAGAAGAAGAAGAAAGGGAGACATGATAGCAATATTCCAGTATTTGAGGGGCTGCCGCAAAGAAGAGGGCATCAAACTATTCTCCAAGGCACCAGAGAGCAGGACAAGAAACAATGGTTGGAAACTGACCAAAGAGAGAAGCAACCTTGAATTAAAGAGAAACTTCCTAACAGTGAGGACAATTAACTAGTGTACAGCTTGTCTTCAGATATTGTGGGCGCTCCATCACTGGAGGTTTTTTTAAGAAGAGACTAGACAGTCACTTGTCTGAAATGGTATAGGACTTCCTGCTTGAGCAGGGGGCTGGACTAGAAGACCTCCAAGGTCCATTCCAGCTCTGTTCTGTTCTATTCTATTCTATTCTATTCTGTTCTGTTCTGTTCTGTTCTGTTCTGTTCTATTCTATTCTATTCTATTCTATTCTATTCTATTTATTCTATTCTATTCTATTCTATTCTATTCTATTCTATTCTATTCTATTCTATTCTATTCTATTCTATTCTATTCTATTCTTATTCTACTCTACTCTACTCTACTCTACTCTACTCTACTCTACTCTACTCTACTCTACTCTACTCTAATCTAATCTACCAGGGCCCATTGGGAACCAGACCACACAAATGGTGGGCAAGCATGTGAAGCCTCATTTGATGAGTTTGGCTACAGGTGCAAAACCATCCCCTCCCCTCTCCCACCTCACCCTGTCACTGCCAGTCTGCGAACCCAGAAAGGTTGGGGACCGCTACTTTATACTATCAATGGACCCTTTGACAATAATTTTGAACAAGGCAAACTGTAAAGTTATACATTAAATGTAGGGTAAAAAAGAAATAAAATTTTTGCATTTACTCTATATGGATGACTTAAAACTACAGTATTTGGGAAAATAAAGGCTGAGCTGGATTCTTTGCTAAAAAGCACATAAAAATTTAGCAAAGATATTGGAATCCAGTATGCATGTATGTATGCAACTTCAGCCATAATGGCAGGCAAAACTGTTGAAGGTGATGGAACGCAGCTTGATAATAACAATTTTGACAGCTTGATAAATATTTGGGAGTTTTGAAAAGCTACCAATTTATCACAGAACCAAGTCAAAGGAAGTAATTCTGCCAAATATATTAAATGAGTTTAAAAACTTTTGAAATCAAAGATAAAGGGTTGAAACCTAATCAAAGCAATCAATACCTTGATAGCCCCAATCATACCATATACAGCAGGAATTGACTGGACCTAGATGAAACTTGGGTCAGAAAACAAGAAAACTAATAACATAACATGCTCTAAACACCAAAAGCAATATGAATCAGTGTATTTACCAAGAGCTGAAGGAGGCCAGAATTTCTACAGATGAAAAAAACTGTGAAGGAAGAAAAACATGGCTTGAATGACTATATTAACAAAAGCAAAGAACTTTTATTGAAGGAAATCAATCAAGGAAAGCTTTTGAAAACAAAAGTAAAAGTATAGAAGTATAGAAATAGACAACTGAAAAACCAATTTGTTAATTAGAAGAACAAACCAATGCATGGTCAATACTTGAACAATATAGGCCAATAAAATCCCACATGGATCTGGATAACATAAGGAGCATTAAATAAAGAAATAAATTTTGCTGACTAACTGCATGAAAGTGAAAATTCATAGGGACCACTACGGTGGGAAGGTAACAGCGTTCTGTGCGCCTTTGGCGTCTAGTCATGCCGGCCACATGACCATGGAGATGTCCTCGGACAAGCGCTGGCTCTTCGGCTTTGAAACGGAGATGAGCACCGGCCCCTAGAGTCGGAAACGACTAGCACACATGTGCGGGGGAACCTTTACATTTACCTTTAATAAACAACAGTGTTATCTTTGTAGTGAAAAGGATGAAACTGACCATTTGATCAGTGGCTGCAACAAAATTTCACAAACTGATTACAGGCAGCGTCATGACAAAAATTGCCAAAATTATTCCTTTGAAAGTTTGTCAAAGCTAACAATTATAATCTAATTTGTATTTTGGCTTCTTTAAAATGGCATTGCTTAAACATATAGCAGGTACCTAAACAAGATAACTCACAATACTACAGTGACTACTGTAAGTGTAATTCTACATAACAGGACATGAATAGTTGAACTGGAATTAATGTATAAATGTTATAAAAACTGTAACGTAAGAAATATGACCAGCGGTGTGCATTTTTTTGTAATGACTCAGCCAGCTTCTTTAGTGGGTTAGATTAAAATTGTAATTGGCTGCACAGTGCAGCTATTCACTTTCCATTAACTTACAGAGGGGGAAATGACCTGCATTTATATATTAACATTTTATTCACCTTGCTTTTCTCCTGATGACCATCATAAGTAACTTTCACAGAATATATTGCAAAGCATCAGCCTAGTAGTTCAATGTAATAAATAGCAATGAGAACAGGGGAGTGGAAAGCATTAGCTAGGAGGCTGGCACCCAAGCTCCCCCCCCCCGCCCCAGCCAGCTGGAGGGAATGTTTAGCAATCAGAGTTAAAGATACTTCTATGGAGCTATGAATGCCCCATAAGTAAAATCAATATTTTGCATGGAAGTCTTCTTAAATACTCTTCTCTAAAAAATCTAGTCTGAAGCAAGAGCAAAAACTACACCATGATTAAAAATGTCCCTTATATGTGGCAGCATGGTAAAATAAGCATGTTACGTGGCATGCGGGATGCAGGGCTGGTTGGAAGGGTCAGTTCAGGCAGCACAAAATATAGGCAGGAAATTAAGAGGGGAGAAGAGCTATAAGGCAAGATGTTGGATGGTACAGCTTATAATAGCCTTTTTAGGACATACTAGAGAAGTGACTGTCCTCTTCCCCATGCCAAAAGACCACACAGTACAAGTGAGAGACGTATGGGCAGAATTACATTTCTTCCTTTCCAGCTTTAGTAATATCCTATTACATATAGATAGTTATGAAAATGTTCTAAGATGGACCTTCATGCTTTTTGGGGTGGGGGTGGGTCAGTTGCAGGTCTACAAAGAACTATTTCCACTGAGACATCATCTGACTCATTTCAATTAAGAATGCTTTCATCATTGGGAATTTCCATGCTTCGCTTTCTCATTTTATAAGGCATTTATTTGGTTTCACAACACTATATTCTACTAGATATCTCTTATGCTTCTTGCTACTTTTTGCATAATGCATAAACTCTTAATTTTTATGGTGAAATGGCACCTACACATAGATCAATCTGGATCCTCCATTGTAAAAGAGTGAATAGCGTCATCTGCACAATGTACTGAACCTGTTTTTGCTTGCTGTTTTTTGAATGTAGCTTCCTTCTACTCCTTAGTGCCTCTCAAGGGGTTGGTGATGAAGGAAGTTGCTCGGCTCGTGCCACATGGCTCATGCTTCATTCCTATTACACGAGGCTCCTTCACGGTCTTGCTGGAGGAGTAGGTCTCTTGACCATCCCACTGGATGCCGGAAATCACTCATGTTTTATGTGATTCTTGCAAGTCATCTAGAGGCAGCACTGGCCTCCTACAATGCAACTGGCAGGTCACCACAACCAGCCTGCAGGCAGAACTAGCATCCAGCTACACAACTGAGAGGCCCTGCTGGGTGTTAATGCTGTCCGTGGTCCAGTTCTAGTGATCTCTCACACTGCTGAAAGGTTTTGTTTCTTGGTATCCTTCAGCTTAGCTGGATAAATCAAAGAATCTGACCTAGTTTAATGCATATTTCTAAGCTGTTATAATAAGTCATATTTAAATCTATCTATCTATCTATCTGTCTGTCTGTCGATATGCCACTCAGCTCACAGAAAAGTTATCCTGAGCAGCATATAATAAAACCATTAAAAACAATAAAAAATATTGTAAAATATAAATGTTACTATATAAAAACAATGGGGTAGGGAGACCCTGGATGTTGCACACAAGGCAGCCCAATTCATTAAATTCCCATTTCTACAAGACTCCTTAGCCTGTTAATATTACTAAATTTTAAGGGTCGAAGGATATCAAAGAAGGAGCCAGGCTCACCTGGAATGGGGGGGTGGGGGTTCCACAGGATGGGAATGTACATCCAGACAGGTCCCACCGGAAACATCTGCAAGGGAGATCAGCATCTGCAATGTAGACAGTGCAGTGCTGCAATGCAATCCTTGCCACTTTTGTATATCAACATTGCTCACATGTAACAAGGGGTCAATTTGAACACTGAGCCTGCCATCTAGCAGATTTTAACCCCACAAGTCCTTGGCTGCTGTAGTTCATTGCCTCCATCTCACCACCCCTCCAAGTCTATGTTAAGACAGCCAAAAGGCTTCTTTGACACGGGTATGAAAATCCCAACACATTGCCATGTGGACAATCTAGGGCAGGGGTAGGCAACCTTGGCTCTTTTATGACTCGTAGACTTCAACTCCCAGAATTCTTGAGCCAGCATGGCTCAGCTTGGAAACCTCTCCCTTTCCCCTCAGCATGGCTGGCTCAGGAATTCTGGGAGTTGAAGTCCATGAGTCATAAAAGAGCCAAGGTTGCCTACCCCTGATCTAGGGTTATTCAATAATAGCAGTAGTAAAAGTCTTTCCTGCTCTGATAGCTCTGAAGATTCTCTCTGTTCATATTGTCCTCCAGGATCATTACGGCTTAGTTTACAAGAGAGACTGGATATCTGGTCTTTTTTTTTCCAGGGCTAAGTTTTGAAATCTTTGCTCTCCTCCCCCTTTTCTCTTTTGATTTATTAATTTAGGTTTTAATTATTAACTTTTTCACAGAGGCAATTCCATCTTTTCCCTAATAACTTCTAGTTTTATGACATGTCTTTCAGCAGTATTTCACATTTCCTTTAATTACACTTACCCACCATTAAAGCCCTTGCCTATCCTTCTGATAGCTAATTAAATAATTAATTTTAGTTAATTTATTATTTTATTCATGTATACTTTAATCTCATTCTTTTATTTGAGTTTGTATTTTGACTGATACAAACGCCTTCAAATGTCTTAATTCCATTTATTTCCATTCATTTTGTTCTCTGCGTTTTAACTCAGGTGTGCACACAGTATTAGTCTTTTTCACCTAATATATCCACTTTAAAATTTCTACCTGCACTCAGAAATAGCAATTCTATTGGGTTAGCCTTAAAGATGAACAAATCATTGCATAAAGTTAGTTGTTAAGATTCAAACCTAATTGCAGTGCATTTATTTTTATTTTTGCAATTCAACCTCGATGTCTCCTTTTAATGGCTTGTGATGTTGCCTAAAATGAAGATCTCTCTCTTTCTCTCTTTTCTTTTTGTTACAAAATCCTTTCCTCTTAAAACATCTTCCCAGTTATAACATCGCATTTAAAACATTGGCTTTTGGTTCTGGTATTTTTTCTTAATCACTTCAGTATTCTTTTCTTTACATTTTTCCTTCAGTCCTTTCCTTTAAATTCTAAGTATATTATCAGGTCGATCCACATTGATATACATACCACATAAAGAACACTATTATTATTAAGCTATGTTAGATTACTATTTCTGATCAAAATTTAAATGTTATTGGATGACAATCTTTAGTATATTTCACCAAGTAAATTGAATAAAATGAAATAAAATAAAAGATAAACACAATCTGAAATAAAAAAACAGAATCCAGACATTATTTCCTAAAACATTTTAGGAAATGTATACCAATATGTTTGTTTGCACAATCTCAGCCTCCACCATTCTATGCCACCTGCAACATTCCAACTGAATGGTAAAAATAATCTGAGTTTTATATTATCAGTGAAATTATTACTTAAAAACCCACAAATAAAAATGTGAATATACTCAGCAAAAAGTTTTTTCAGCACATCTCATTTTTAACTTCTATACATTTGAACTGTATATGGAGGAACTGATCCCAGACGCTGCTCTGATTTGTCTCTAGGGGCCTCAATGTGCACATTCATAAATGTACATCTAACACACTACTGACAAGTCAATATATTTTACAACTCACTGAGTGTGTGAAAATCAAAGATTACATATTTCAGTTGCACATGCACACACACAATCAATGTACATTTTTTTAAAAAAACTATTACAGCTGAACTTTGAAAAATCCAGTTATTTTTTTTTTCCCACAGACAAAGTTGAAAGAATGAAAAACACATGTATACTTAACATTTCCTGACATAAACCAGATTTGAACCACTGACCTTCAAACCTCCTTCGCAAAGACTAGAAGAAGCAATGGTTGGTTACTTTCTAAGCTACTCACTAGCAAAATTGCTGATTGAATTAAGCAGACATTTGTTGCTTTGCTGTGCCAAAGAAGGCAATATGGTAGCAAACGAAGACCTGAGCTTGCCATTTTAAAACTGTGGGTTTAATGTTACAGCATTATGCTTTCCTCTCATGCAGATATTAAGAGTATTAGAAATGGGAGAAACTTTTCATATCTTAGGTTTGCAAATACTTATACGAAAAAGAAACCAGGAAAAAAACTCTTTAAAAAAAAAGGTTCAGAATTCCCTTTTTTGTTAGTTTTTCACACTATGCAAAAACAAAACAAAATCTTCTTTTGCAGTTGGCTATTAACATACAGTAAACAAAGCAGGTTGTTCAACCTGAATTGAAACTGTTTATATCAAAACATTACTCTAAAATTTCTATCTCAATAAAAATCATGTCATTGACTGTAAATGGGAGAAAAATAATTTGAAACAAAACCTTTACTAAGTCAAAAAGATAAATAAAAAGGCTATTCTAAAAAAAAATTAAAAATGCAGTAATTCGTGAGTTTCTCGATCTTCAGGACTGTTGTTTACATCCATCAACTCACCTACCACTGAGACCTAAAACTTTAATTACTTTTCTAAAACCATTATTTATCATTTGTCATGACAGAGAACAATAAGCAGGATGTAAAATTCATTAATAGCATTGTTAATATCAGCACACCATTAAACAGTATCCTCAAGTGTGTTTCAGTACACTGCATATACCTCCAAGTTGGTCACATGCTGGCAACAGTATTTATTTATTTATTTATAAATAATTTATATGGCCACTCATCTCAGTGGAGTGACACACCCTCAACAATTAAAAACAATAGCCCATGGTGCTGGACGTAAATGATACATTCCTAAACTAAAAAACAGACAACAAACCAGTATGCTAGTTTGCAAGGGAGTCTCAGGGATTTGAGACTGCAGCTATCGGTAGTATAGAAGAGAATGAGTTTAGGGTAAAATTGGATCGGGCTGCACTTGTAGTTTACTGGCCAAAAAGTAGCAAAAGAGCCTTGGTGGAGCAGTGGGCTAATGCCTCCTTAAGTAACACCAGCTGCCTGCAATTAGTGCAGGTTCGAGTCCCACCAGGCTCAAGGTTGACTCAGCCTTCCATCCTTCCGAGGTAGGTAAAATGAGGACCCAGATTGTTGGGGGCAATAAGCTGACTTTGTAATAATGCCGCTTGGGGGGGGGGCAAAAGCCCTAATAAGCAGGCATATACATAGAATGAGGGCTATTGCTAAGCACATTGATTTGTGCTTTAGATTGTAAGCCGCCCTGAGTCTTCGGAGAAGGGCGGGATATAAATGGGATTAAAAAAAATAATTGATGACTATTGTCCTATTAGCACAGTTTTATGATGATTCTCCTCCTTCCTCTGTGGATAGTTTGAGTTGAGGGGGAGAAGCCTGCAGCCCTTTATTTATAGCCCTTATATTATCCATAAAGCCCTTCAGGGCATTTGGGAGATTGACGAAATCTAATGGTTTTGTCCATCCTATAAGATTGGGCCGAGCGGGTATTTACTTTATTTATTTAGCTATTAAATTTAGAAACCGACCGTTTCCCTCACAGGGGGACTCTGGGTGAAGTACAGATAGAATATTAAAAATATAAAAACTGAATTTAAAAATTTATATAAGAGGCAAGAATAGTTAAAATTCAGCCTTGTGAGCTGCGGTGGCAGCAGTGGTTAGAATGCAATACTGCAGGTCAATTCTGCTGACTGCCAGCAGTTCGATTCTGACCGGCTCAGCCTTCCATCCCCTTCTGAGGTCAGTAAAATGAGGACCCAGATTGTTGGGGGACAATATGCTGGCTCTGTAAACCACTTAGAGATGGCTGTAAAGCACTGTGAAGCGGTATATAAGTCTAAGTGCTATTGCTATTGCAATTTAATTAAAAGGTGGGAAAGGACCAGTCCTAGGCTGTGTGCTCCTCTGTGAGCCCCAAGCAAGAAGGCATTTCTGAAAGGCCAGAAGAGTGAAGCTCCACTATGCTTTTTTGGGGGTGGGTGGGGGATGTTCCACAGGGCCAGGGCAATGGCAGAGAAGGGTCTCTTCCTAGCCCTCCCCAACAGAAATTCTTTGACAGAATTGAATAGGCTGATGCAATGGGGCAAACTGGCCCTGTGACAGATATGGTTTTAAAAGTCATAACCAATAATTGGATTCTTGAATTGGATTTAGAAGCAAACTGGCACCCAATGCAACTCGCATTGCAGAGATCTTAGATGTGCAATTCTTTGGGTGCCCAAGATTGATCAGCCTTCACCTGTAGAAACCATTCTCTTCAGCTTTCTATATATAATCTGCCTTTATTATCTTTTTAAAAACAACTCAAGGCTACAAACATAGCTTCCTCCTCTTACTTTTCCTACAACAATCCTGTAAAAATGGGCTGGGCTGCTTGGAACTACATTGCTACTACTTTTGCAGGCCCCAAAGCTGGAATATGCCAGAAGACACAGAAAAATTTCAAAATTTGCTCAGTACCAATTAGAAACAAATGGACCAGAAAATAGAGAACAGAACTGAATAAAATGTTAAGAAAAAAGTCCTGATATATCTATGATATATGCAGTGCTTTTTTTGTAAAAGAAAAAGGTGTCGGAACTCACACATATCATACAACCTGCCTTGCCTACCCTACAAGGTTCCATCCAAAAGAGGTGCCGGAACTCCGTTCTGAGCGTTCTATGACAAAAAAAGCCCTGGATATATGCACACTGGCCATCCCCACCCCACAAATTGATGTCAGGCATCAGTGAACAGGTTTCAGCAAAGTCTGATGAAACAGCAGTGCAGGCTGATCCAAACTGAGTTGAAAAGACATTCTTCTCAGTTCACTGTGGCTTCTAACCCTGATTTTTTTAAAAAAATCATACTACATTGCGCCTAAAACAAAAATATTCAGTATTATTTGAAAATATTACAATGGCGGTAGCTAGTTATAAATGTTTTTAAAATCCCATTAATCTCCTCTGTAGCTTGGAATAAAAATTATAAGGTAAGAATGACTTTGCAAACCTTAGATCATATCTTTCTTTTTTAAACAAAAAATTACCATGTTGCTAGGCCTTTCCACCTCAACATATCTTAATTAAAATAAAAAAACCAAAACCTCTTCTACTGATGTCACTGAAACTCTGTGAACAATTACCATTTCTTCCTTACTTTAATATAAAAGTTATCTCATCCTGTAGCCAGATGAATATCCACCATTGATTTGACTGCCCTGTTTAGAGTTCCCTGGTCTGGCATTAATATCAAAATGGCACTCATTTATTTATTTATCACATCTATTTATCACCAGGGGATGGCTTTGTCAGCGATTCAAATGCTCCCTTTCCATAAGCAGCTTAAGGCAGCCACGACTTACAACTTTTTTCAGCACAAAGTAAAATTACAGCCTCAACTTTTTACTTTTACATATTTAATAAATACTAACCATTTCTGTAATAATAAACTGATCTAGTCAGCAAATCCCAGTCAATATTTCTTTTTTATGTCTTAAGCTAAGTCAAGAAGCTGTTTTAAAGTAAAAACAAAACTAGATATATTCTTTTCTCTGATTAAGAGTTATTTTTTCTCCCCTTTATCCTACCCCTCTCCTTCCCCTTTTTGTTCCTTTCCTATTTCCCTATCTTTATTTTCACTTGTATTTTATATGATGATAAACTTAATAAAAATTTTAAAGAGATCAAGGAAGCACAAAGTACTGTCTTCTGTCCCCCCCATCAACAAGCCTCTCTACAAGGAAAGAGACTACAACACCATCCATTTCTGGCCACTAGCCAGAGTGGGGATGCTGGGTTTGCAGTTCAATAGATAAGAAATAATAATATTCAGACTACTGTAAGGATAATGAGAGAAAAATAAATTTCACTAGGCATTAAAATAAATTAAAAGTCATATTGGGCCAACTAAGAATTTCCAAAAGTATGTAGAATTCTAGGCACTAAAAAGAGAATGTTATTTATCACTGAAATCAGAAATGTATTTTTGGAGGCGCCTTCATCTAATAAGTTAAGCAATTTGTTTTGATTTTGCTTGTTTTTAAAATAGAGTACTTCTACATTCCATCATCACGCTTAAATATATAAACAAAATAAGTTATTTTTCCCCCTAATCTGATGAGATCTGATGTTCTCCAATCTAGCCTTTTTGTGGTCTTATATTTAGCCTAAAAAAAAGATACTACTGTAAGTTTTTAAAACTACGCTGTAACATTTTTCAAACTAGAATTATAAGACATATACCACATTTTAAAAGAAAATTACTTGATTATTGACCTGAAAACTGACTGTATCACTTTGTATTTGTTTGGTCAAGTTTCCCTTTATTGTGGATTCTTCTAATGTTATTATAATTATATGATTTATATGATATATGAAGTAAATTAGTCTGATTTATATAGTAAACTCTGAGCAAACATTTTATCTCTTAAAGTCAGCTTCAGTTCTAGAAAGCATAGGCTTGAACCATTCACTATTATATAAAAATAAATGCTCCTATATTATGCAATTATTATAAAAAGGAATAACCATTATTTTAAACCTAAAGTTTATAATCTTCCATGTAGATAGGCAAGCACAAACGCCAAAGCCAAATATGATAGTGACAGTGTTTTTGCACTGTTACCAAAATAATTAAACATTGTACTTAAGATTCTCAACGCTCATCCCAAGACGAGATAAAATGGATCCCTTTCATTCCACATTGTTTTGACCTGATATTCTGTGATTGGTATGTTTTTCTTCAAAATCCTTGAAATTCTCTAATCACACATTAGCTAATTAGGGGAAATAAAAGCAAAGGTCTAATTCCTGGCTGGAGCTAGTTGGGGGGAAGATGGATATTACAGAGGAGTCAGTTAAGCTCATGTTCAGAGACTGAGAACCATTTTGAGCGCAAAGAAAAGATTTCTGCCAGGCTAGTAAGAAAGTTTGCTCTTTTAATTTTTGTTGTTCTTATACGGGTTGGGGGGAGAGTTGTTAATAGTTTGTGGATTATAAGTAATGGTGTCCTGGTGGGTCCAGTGTGAGCTGTGCTTTAGGACTGCAAATACAAAAACTATGCTGCATTGTGGAGCTCTGTCAGTTCAAATGTACATTAGGAATATTGGTATGGTATGCCATTATAATGCAAGACTGCAAATTAAAAAAAAGATGTCACTTTGCTTGCTCTGCAAAATACATTTCTGCCAGACAAATGTATTTTTGTTGTTGTTATATTGTCCATGGGTTGGGAATGTGTCCATTCATTGTGGTTGTTTGTTTCTTTATCAGGCTTGTTTCTTTTGCTGCTTATTCAGGCAAACCAGGGCACACACACACACACACACACACACACACACACACACACACACACACAAAACCCATGCAAAATTGCTGCTACTATTGTTTGCTGAGGCTATTTTAAATGTGGTTTAATTCTTTTTTTTTTAAATCATCCTCTTCACCACTTTGTCTGTATGCTGAGAGGAAGATAGTTTTTTGTGCAGGTTGCCACCCAACATTCTTTTGTGGTGATGATGAAAAATTAGGGAGATTCTTTCAACTTCCCATTGTCCACAATGAGAAAATAATTGAAGCATTTTATTCTTAAAAAAGAAAAGAACGTACAAGTTGCTTTGTGTTTTCTCTCATCAAAATGTTGAACCAACGGGCAGATCATTCTAAATGGGGTTAGTTTGTTCCAAACAAAACCTTTTGTTTTTATTTATTTATTAAACTTATATGGCTGACTGTCTCACAGGAGGTGACTCTGGGTGGTACACAATAAAACGAACAATTAAAGCCTATTGTAAAACCACTTAAATAATTAACAATAAATAAAAACAATTATTATTTGGAACTAGTTATGAAGACCACAGTTCTCTTATTGTGGTGAGGCAACTTGCTTTGTTTCATACATGCCTCTCCTGCAAGCAAAACCCACAGTCTTTATTCTCAGCAGCTAGCAAAACAACACTGGATATAGGTAACTATTACTGATGGTCTTTGACTCTGTCCATCCCATCTCAGAGATGATCTGCTAGCGCCAACCACCTGTGTGCTCTGATGCACGCAAAAGCCAGCGATAGGTGTATAAAGTTTAATCTTTGCTAGATAAGGCTGAAACATCTATAACAGGCTTTCATCTAAAACTGTGAATGAAGAAGAAAAGTTTAAATAATCATGCTGCCAAATCATTTAGCAATCTAATTCACTTTACTATCTGTGACCTTCAGAAAAGAGAAACATTAACAGAAAAAAGGAAGGACAAACAAAAATAACAGGACATTCTGGGTGAAATATGACCCAAATCAGTGAAGGCAAAAGACACAAAGAATACTCTGCAATCATTTTCAGGCATTTAACTAGGAATACACCAAGCCTTTTTAAATAATAATAATAATAATAATAATAATAATAATAATAATAATAATAATAATAATAATAATAGTAATAGTAATAATAATGTAATTATGCAGGCAAAAAACTTGGCTTGAGCATTGATGTTTTTTTCAAAAAAATACACCACCCAACATTTTGCATTTTTGTGTTTCATAAAAAAGCAAAACGATGGGACCCGAAAAGCTATTGTTCAAATGTGTTTACCTGCATCATCATATTTCAGTCTGATAGAAAAGGCATTGTCAGTGCTCCCCCCTTCTCCGTACATGCACAGAGTCATGCACATTCTGAACAAAATTCACTAATCACAAAGGTACCAGAGCAGGAAACATTTCTCCATCTGCCTCCCTCAACCATCCCCCACCCTAAATGCACATACTTGAAAGAAGGGCAGTGATTTGGCCAGGGTTTCACTCTCCTCTCCCTTCCCCCAGCCCTCCCCCCCCTCCTTTGAACTATCTTTTTGAGTTCTGCAGCTTAAGCCTTGGCTGAAAAAGAAGGCAAGATATTCTTTTCTCCTCCCGGAGAGAATGTGCTAGGATTTCAAGATAAACATCCATTAAGGTAGGCGAGTGTCTCGTATCCTGTGTTATGAATTCAATTACCAGCCATTTTTAGCCAGATTTGTTCGGAATGTCAAAATAGGATTTCTGATCCCTGAATCAGCCTCTGATTCAACCCCTCGCCATGACTTTGGAAGAAAAAAAGGGGAAGTCATGTGATCCAAGGCCCCCAAAGGAAAAGAACGGGTTTCTTTCCTTTTTTGGCGGGGGGGGGGGAAGAGAAGGGAGGGGGTATTTCATAAACTGCTGGCCAGAAAAAGAAACAAAGGCCTGGTATTAGCAGCTCAGGGCTATTGGTGGGTTGGGCTGGTATAATGGGGCTGCAAGTTAATCTGACCAAGAGGCCCACTTCAATCTTTCAAATTCACCCATCTTTTAAACATCTGAAACTGCATCTTCTCCAGGCCACAACCAGAGTCATTATTCAAGCATTTTATTTAACCCCAGAGCTACAATCAAAGACTTCAGTTGGGACATCAATTCATCATTTCCAAACAAAACAACCTCTTTGCTCTTGAATCACCTTAATTTGTGCTGCCATTAAGAGAGAGAGAGAGAGAGAGAGAGAGAGAGAGAGAGAGAGAGAGAGAGAGAGAGAGAGAGAGAGAGAGAGAGAGAGAGAGAGAGCATAACTGCCTCTCTTCCCCCTCCCAGCCCAGCCCATGTACCCTTCAAAGGCTTCTTGAATAAATAGTAGTATCCGATAGCCCAGATAACCAGAAGGACATGTGATCCAAAAGATTTTGCTCCGAGGCTGTGTGTTTGGGATGCAGAGATAAGCATTTGTTTTCATCAGGACTTTGGTTAAAAATATTCTGTGGCTTTCATAGACCATGTTTTATCTGAACTTATGTGACAAAACAAATATTAAGAAGAAAGGAGAGAGACAGCATTAATGTCCCCCAACATAGTCTTCCTGTCAAAATTATCTTTTGATTTTAAGACAAATCAAATAAATTTGTCCTGAAACTAAAGGGGATTTCAAAAGATAATTTAACTTTGCTGTATTATGCAGGTACTAATAAATTTAATATTCCCTAATTAAAGGGCAATCATAAATTTCTGTGATCATTTAGACTTCATACAATACAAAGGATTGAATTTAGATTTAAACAAACATAGAACAGACTCATGATTAACATAAATCCCGCTAATTCCAGTGGATTTATTCTAAGCATGACAGTATCAGATTCAACCCTTTAATTTGCAAAATGTTTTACAGTAGTTGGCAGAAATAGCTAACAATAGCTATGTGCTTCACCATCCCAGTGTTATACAAACTTCCGGCCATCCTATACAGTTACTTGATAGACAATTATTCCCACATTATTCACAGTAAACCAAGTCCAAGGCAAAATACATTCACTGCAAAGAAAGATCCTGACAATATACCTTGGAATTATTTTTTTCAAATGCTATGCATTGCAACCCAATGAAAAACTGTAATTTTCTCACAATTACCTGCTAAGACACAGGGCTTAAGCTGAACTATCATTTTTAAAAAAGTGTACTAATTATTTTAGAAGCATTTGGTATCCCATTAATAATATAATAAATTAGGGCTTCATAAAAATAACATAATAAATTGTGGTTTCATAAAAATAATCACATCAACTGACAAACAGTAATTACCAGAACAGTTTTAATATGTAGGAATACGGTGGGCTATAAAATGCCAGAGGATAGCTACAGTTCAGCATATCTTTTCTCCAGAGAGACTCTTAGAAGCAGTGCACAGAACTGCAATTCCTTTCAACCGGGAGGGGGAAAAAAAGATATTAGCTGAAGGAAAACCTCAGACTTGTTCAGCAACAGCTTCTCATCTCTGGGACAATAGTTTGACAGATGAGCTAATTTATGTCTGACTCAGCTGAGGTGTAACTAAATTTTTTTTCTCCTTTTTGTTTCTGAAGTTAGCAGAGGTGAGAAATTGCTCATTTCCTCACTGAACACAATTTTTGCCTCAGCCCTCTTCCTGGTTCCCAAGTTTCAATTGTCTTGGCAAAGCTTGGTGGGTCTTAAGTGTGAAACTGAGAAGGGTTTTGCCTTGTTTTCTCCTTCTCCTTGGCAGGCAGGGGACAAGCAGGCAGCCAAACTGCTAGGGGCAGCCTTGGCTTTATTTCAAATAATAATAATAATAATAATAATAATAATAATAATAATAATAATAATAATAATAATAATAATAATAATAATAATGAGGAGGAGGAGGAGGAGGAGAAGAAGAAGAAGAAGAAGAAGAAGAAGAAGAAGAAGAAGAAGAAGAAGAAGAAGAAGAAGAAGAAGAAGAAGAAGAAGAAGAAGAAGAAGAAGAAGAAGAAGAAGAAGAAGAAGAAGAAGAAGAAGAAGTTGGAAGGGAACTTGGAGGTCATCTAGTCCAACCCCCTGCTCAGGCAGGAAACCCTATACCATTTCAGAAAAGTGGCTGGCCAGTCTCTTCTTAAAAACTTCCAGTGTTGGAGCATTCACCACTTCTGGAGGCAGGTTGTTCCATTGGTTAATTGTTCTAACTGTTCTAATTGAACTAGCAAGTGAAGAAGCGGGTGGGGGGGGAGCATCATTACTTCAACAGAGTATAGATGGGGACTGCTCAGAAAGGAGAGGTATGTATGTCTGGTGGTCAGAACACATTATTGTTTTGCTTCATTTTTTTTGTCTAGGATGGAGATGAGGGAATTTTTATTGCCACAGGGTCTGTAGTAGCTTGCAATTGCTTGGGTAGGGCATGGGTTGAACTGCATTTTTTTTTTTGCAGGCTCTGGTTGGTCAGTGAAATGTTGCTTAGAATGTGGAAAGTACAATGAGCCAATCAGCAGGTCCACTTCAAATTGCTTTGAAGGGGGGAGTGGAAATAGAACTATGAGGAAGTGCCTTTGGTAGCTGGAGGCTTTATGCAAATGGAGAAATCACTCAACCAGCCAAAAAAAGGGAAAAAATTGAGAGTTCCTGTAATGGAAAAGTAGTAAACATGATGAAGAGCCTTGCTGGATGTTTGCAACATGAATAATGCTGCATGAAAACAATAAAAAGAGGGCTAACTAAACCAACCATCATTACCTGAACATAAATGTCAGGTAAACCCTGCTTAATATGGTGTATTCAATAGATCCATGGCATAGCACAAGGACTGAAATGGATCAAAAGTGCAGATCGAAACAAACTTGGAAAAGAGTTCTACATAAACCTATCATGTTCTCAAACAACTTTCTTTAGTGTATAGTCAAATAAACACTTTATCCACGAGGTCAATCTGGATCAGTTTGGATTGCAGGCAAAACAAATGCTGGCAATAAGCAAAGACATAACATGAAGTATACCACTTTTCACCCTAAAAGATTTTGTGCAAGTTCCACCAATTATAATGTATTTCAAAGATTGATCAAATCATTCAATCTACAAGACATGCTCATAAAATCAGTGAAATCAATTGTCAAGTAGATTATTTTGGTTAGCAGGCCACCCTTTCTTTATTTCAATTGCTCAAAATACTGCAAGACAAAACAGAATAATCTAATTATATGGTGCATAGGAATGTTCACTTCTGGCCATAGTTAAAAAGATCATAATCAGAAAAAAAACACAGAGACAACATAAGGCTGTTGCTCTGTGAGGGAGATGGGTGATCTGTAAATACAATAAAAAGAAAACAAATCATGAGTTGACTAAAAGTGGTCAATAAAATCATTACTAAAGGTAAAGGTTCCCCCGCACATGCGTGCTAGTCGTTTCTGACTCTAGGGGCCGGTGCTCATCTCCATTTCAAAGCCGAAGAGCCAGTGCTTGTCCGAAGACGTCTCCGTGGTCATGTGGCCGGCATGACTAGATGCCAAAGGCGCACGGAACGCTGTTACCTTCCCACCGTAGTGGTCCCTATTTTTCTACTTGCATTTTTACGTGCTTTCAAACTGCTAGGTTGGCAGAAGCTGGGAAGAGTAACAGGCGCTCACTGTTACACGGCACTTGGGATTCTACCCGCCAAACTGCCGACCATCTGATCGACAAGCTCAGCATCCTAACCCACTGAGCCACCGCGTCCCTATTAAAATCATTACTGAGTGGCCTTTAAATGCTTCGTTGACTTCAATGAAATTCCTAGTAAATTTGCAATCCATAAAGCACATTGTCTACAGCTGGCATGGCAGGTACAATGTAAAACCCAAGCTCTACTTTAAGAAAAAAAAGGAAGGTCAAAAGATATGGGCTGAAAGTAACAAGACATACAAAAATAAATACTTAAAAAGCAGTGAATGAGGGGTTGGGAGAAATCTGGAGGGTATCAGCATGGGGATGGTCATTTCCTTTTGAGACAAAATTGGGTTGGAGTGCTACTTGGATAGCTGCACCAAAGAACCCTTCTCAGGACTATTCCCTGAATGCTGTAAGCTACAATGCAGGCACGATTAAAATAACACTCAATGCCTTCATTAATGTCAAAAATGAATATTGTAGAGCTAATCTCAACTGCCTCTACAATATTCATTTCATCTCAACTAAGGGGGCGCAATGGCTCGGCGGTTAGACACCGAGCTTGTCAACTCAAAAGTTGAGTTTGAGACCGGAGCTCTGTGCAATGGGGTGAGCTCCCCTTACTTGTCCCTGCTCCTGCCCACCTAGCAATTTGAAAGCATTCAAGAGCAAGTAGATAAATAGGTACCACTTTGATGGGACTGTAACTGTTCCATGCCCCTTCGGTGTTTAGCCATGTTGGCCACATGACCACAGAAAACATCTTTGGATAACATTGGTTCCCTTGGCCAAGAAACAGAGATGAGCACCATGCCCTAGAGTCACACACAACTGGACAGGGAAACCTTTACATAATTTTAATCTCAGCTAAGCCTTACAGATACAAAATGGAAGCAGAATAAAATATCCTGGATAGTAATTTTGTTCTCCCGAGATGACTTGTATAATCAGGTGTGAAATAATACAGTATAGTTTAAACAGTGATATTCCAATTTTCTATCCAACCTTTCTGTAAATGAGATGTGACTTTGTTAAAAAATGGTAAGTTATCAATTTAACTGATTATTTCATAGATAGATCCAGATTGAAAGTTTTCTAAAGAAGACTTACTGCATAAGCTTCTTCACAGAATTTTTGGATATCTGATGGTAGAACTCCAAAGTATAATTGGACTTATATCTTGGGATAGAAAAAAAAACTACTTTGCTGGGGCCTTAGGAATTTATGGGAGGGTTTGTAAATACAGTATTATCTATCTTGGCCAAAAGGAGCCATGGGATTTGGAATAATGGTCAAGGGTACAGAAACATGCATGAAAATGTTTTATAGATGTGTGTGGATTGTGTAATAGGTAAAGGTAAAGGTTCCCCCACACAAGCGTGCTAGTCGTTTCCAACTCTAGGGGCCGGTGCTCATCTCTGTTTCAAAGCCGAAGAGCCAGCGTTTGTCCGAGGATGTCTCCGTGGTCATGTGGCCGGCATGACTAGACGCCAAAGGCGCACGGAACACTGTTACCTTCCTACTGTAGTGGTCCCTATTTTTCTACTTGCATTTTTACGTGCTTTCAAACTGCTAGGTTGGCAGAAGCTGGGACGAGTAACGTGCTCACTCTGTTACGCGGCACTCGGGTTCGACCCGCCAAACTGCCGACCTTCTGATCGACAAGCTCAGCGTCCTAACCCACTGAGCCACCGCGTCCCTGGATTGTGTAATATCCACAGGTAAAATATGTGTTAACACATTCAAGCAGTGGGATTTTCTGCAGCATCCAGTATCCTACAAAATCTGTTCTGGAGTCTCTGAAACTCTTGTGGTTGATTGGAAGGATTTCTAGACAGGAGAAGAAAAATCACTCTCCCTTCCCAGTTCCATCAACGGAAAACAGACATTGATTTCAACATATGTTTCATTGCATTGAATTAGAAGAGAGAATATGACTGCCTGATTTATCTTATTTTCCAACATTTTGGGGTTTGGGTCTTCAAGTCAGTCTTGAAACCTGCCAACATGAATAAAGTTGTTCAGTTTTCTTGGCAACATTTTCAGAAGTTGGTTGCCAAGGCCATTTTCCTAGGGCAGAGAAAGCATGACTGGCGCATGGTCCCCCAACTGGCTTCTGTGCATAAGGCAGGATTAGAACTCAGGTCTCCCTTTTAGTCCAGGGCATCAACTAACTATATCAGTCTCTCTCTCTCTCTCTCTCTCTCTCTCTCTCTCTCTCTCTCTCTCTCTCTCTCTCTCTCTCTCTCTCTGACATCAGAGATACCTTAATACTAGAAGCTACTTTCTATTGAAGACACCATTTAGCTAAATGAAAGCACACAGGTATGCACTCTTATACATGCTTGAACTCAGAGCACTCTCAATAAATTTTCAAAAACTGTGTCCAGAAACATGCACAGGACTGGACTTCACAGGTACAAGCTAAGTGCCCTACTAGATCTTATGAACAGACAGCCAAGATAGTTTCCATGATCCTTATGTGTTGGTGTCTACTGCATAGCCATGCTTCCTGACATCAAAAGATAGTTCATGGGGTTATTTTTCTTTAAGAAATCGTATGTTCTTCATGTGATATTTTTAACTGAGTGAAATGATACATTTAATCTTCAACTAATGCTTTACTCTAAACCAGTGGTTCTCAAACTATGGTTTGCAGATCCCTGGAGGTCTCTGAGACATTTTCAGGAAGTTTGTGAAGTCAAATAAATCAACATTCTAAAATTTCTCTATTTTATTTTTAATGCAGAAGACATGGATACATATTATGAAAAGTACCATATTAAAATTCTCAGTCTTGGTACCTCACTACAGCTTTTTCCAATGGAAGACAATGCATATAGCTCAGGGTTCAACTATGGAATACTTGGTACTCTCTAGGGTTGGTTGTCTATTTCACTATAGCTATTTCAAATAAATAAGCAAACAAGTAAACAAATCTACAAGGCAAACCTATAATTATTGGATAACAACAAACACAGGAGATCCCAGCATAAAAGGTCAGTAGTACTAGATGTTCCTACAAACTTAGGCTCATCTACTTTTGTAATGTGACACAGTGATTAATCAAGAAAGCAATATCTTTAATTGTTGCTTTGAGATATTGGTCGCACAAATAATTTAATTTAAGCTCAATTCTCACAAGGTTCAGCTTAGCTGAATAACTTTAAAATGGCTTTTTCCCTCACAATCAACAGATTTTACTTAAACAGGCACCTCACATGATTTCTTGCACAAAGTAATAAAACCATGTGCAATTGTGGAAATAAAGAATTCCCTAAGCATTAAGCAAAGCCATTACTGAATTGGGTTTTAAACTGGACGTATTGCAGAAAAGCAACTGGGATATATGACAATATTTTTAATATATTTTATTATTTTTTAACAGTAACAATCTTTAGTGTTAGTGAACAATGTGTTGTCTGATTTCATATATTTAAAAACAATCAATAATTAGTTTCTATAATTGATCAATATGTTAGTTGATAATATATTTCCTTGATCCTCTCTTCTTCCAGTAATAGTCTCCTTTTGTTAAACAAATAATTCCTAATACTTTCAATACATACAGAGTTGGGTATAAACATTTTATAGTATTTGTACATATAACAATAACATCAACATATAACACCTTTTCTAATCCACTTATGTTTCATTGTATTTATAGAAGTCACCTTAAGTCATTATACGTCCTGTTTTCAAGATTCTTATTTAAGCTTAATTTCCCCTCAGTATTAAAACCACTCTTATCAGTCATAATTTTCTCAAAATTCATTATCTTTGAATATCCAACTTTTCATTCAAATACAGCATCTCAATATTTTTACATGTCATATATTATAAAAGTATTATACTACTTATATATCTTATCCCTCTTACTATACAAACTTTATATTATATAGTTTATATCCAAACTTTATATTTTTAACCGTATTCAAACAGGTGTTTAGTCATATAGTATTCCATCAATATTTGTTAATAGCATGATACTTTACAAAACAATAGAAAATATTTAATAGATCTCAGAAAAGGCTGTTTTCCTTTCCCCATCCTGAAGAGGCCCCTAAATATAAAATCTGTATTCCATTAGAAAGAGCAGAAGCAGCTTACACCAAGCTTTTATTCTCATGCATTATTAGCTTTGAAAAGGCACAATTTTATGGGCTGTATACAGATAGTCCTCAACTTACAACAGTTTGCTTAGTGACCGTTAGAAGTTACAACAGCACTGGAAAAAGCAACTTATGACCATTTTTCACATTTATGACCATTTCAGCATCCCCATGGTCACACGGTTTACATTTGGATGCTTGACAACTGACTCATATTTATGATAGTTGCAGTGTCCGGGGTCATGTGATCAGCTTTTGCAACAACTGCAGGATTCATTTAACAAATATGGCAAGAACAGTTGTAAAACGAGGCAAAACTCACTTAACAAATTTCTCACTTAGCAACATAAATTTGCCATTAAGGAAGCGCAGATCACATGACAGTTGTTCCTGGAAACTTTACTGACAACTCATGTAGCAACCACTTTTACTCAATACTGCTGACTTTTAGCCTGCGGAAGACAGTTCTGTCTATCCACAATACTAGCAAAACTGTGGATATGGGCTATAAAGTTTGTAATACTTTTTCATCAAAATGGCATGCCCTTGAAATGGGTAGAAAAATGACGGATGAAGTCAGAGAAGTGAAAGGCGTATCAAGTAAGATTTCCAGAACCTGGCAGTAAAAAAGATCATGCTATATAAAATATATGGGGCCCGCAACAATGTTTCATTTCCACACTGAAATCTGAGAGAGGGGTTACAGCCCTAATGTAGGAATATGTGTGTGTCCAAATCTGTTGATATTTTGTTTTTAATTTGTGCTTGATTTTATCTGCGTTTATTTTCTTCAACTTTGTTTTTAGATTTTCTCTCTCTCTGTGTGTGTGTGTGTGTGTGTGTGTGTGTGTGCGTGTGTGTGAGAGAGAGAGAGACAGACAGACAGACAGACAGACAGAGAGAATATATAAATTCTGACTCTCTTAGACTTGATAGCTTAGAATGAAACATTTTTGGACAGAAAGACAACTGTACTTCAGTTTGCCAAAAGAGGATGTAGCTATCTATTCTGCTGTTGTTGACTTCTCCCAAAACACCTCTACAGCAAGGCTGGAATGTAATTTAGTTTCATCACAGCTCCTGCAACCTTTTGCATGTACTTCTCAACAGATACTGAAGCTAGTTACAAAATCCTGAAAGGGGCCACCTCTTAATAGCAGACCCCCATGATCAATCCTTCACGACCCTAGATGCACCTCAAGAAGAAAAAAATAAACTAAATGGATCAGGAGTCTGACTTTTTGCATGAAGAAAATCAATATATTCCTAATTATTTAACACACCCAAAATGCCAAGATTTGGGAGCTGACCTAAAAGCGAAGACATATTCACTTTCTAGTCAACTTTGATTAAACTGAGTTACTTACAAAAATTCCCATCATTAATCGAATTGATTTTTTTTAAAAGAAAGAATTGGTTAAACTGACAATACTTTCAAGTCTCATTTGCCTTTAAAGAGTTCTGAAGCCCCACTAATCTGATTTCAGATCAAAAAACTTAAAAGTATCCTTATTGGGTTTTACTTCCACACCTTTCCCTGGAAGGAGCATTTTTCCTGTGCAACTTAATTTAATAACCTAATTAGCAAGCAAATGATCAGATGTCAAGATATTGACTAAGGACCTAGCTCACGGGTAGGCAACCTCGGCTCTTTTATGACTCATGGACTTCAACTCCCAGAATTCATGAGTCAGCAGAGCTGACTCAGGAATTCTGGGAGTTGAAGTCCATGAGTCATAAAAGAGCCGAGGTTGCCTACCCCTGACCTAGCTGGAATTGGGAATCAGTCCATAGATAATATAGATCAAAACAGAGACAATGGCTTGGTTTTCTTCTTTACAGTATTTTTCTACAATGAAACAGTCTGTATTCTTGCCGCTTTGATTTTGAGTACCAGTTTCTAGGGATTGGGATGTAGATGATGGTAGCATTGCAAGACACCCCCCCCCCAAATATATGAATGAAGAAGAACCTTGGCAACTAAGCCTGAACTTAAAATATTATCATACATATTGATCTCAAACCAAATATCAATTCTTTTCCATTTAAATTCATAAAATATATTTATATGTACTTTTTTCTAGTAATTTTCTCAGATAGCATCAATATTAATGCACTAAGCAACATGGGTTTGGATTAGATTTATTTGTGGAAGAAATTCTGGTGCTGGTCTTTGAATTGCCATGCAAGATCTCAGAGAATCGTTATTTGTGAATTTTTCAGGACCTTGACGGTTCTCCTTTTTGCACGCAAATTTTGAGTTTTAAAGCAAAAAAAGAAAGAACCTTTTCTTCTGCAGGAAATTGATCACATTAAATAAAAATGAGACTTAATATTCTCTTGTGCCAAATACACAGACTAATTGCATAAAATTGGAATAGAACTTAATTTTTTTTTCTCAGAAGGCTTGGAAAGAATGAAACGAAGATTACATTCTTATTCTACCCATAATGGATGAACCCATTATCCTTGAGGCAATTTTGGTCAATTAAAAGTTTGGTCTAGTTGTTAAGACACTAGAAAGCAGAAGACAGTAGTTCAGGTCCTGCCATAGCCATGAAAGTGACTGTGTTATTGTGGGAAAATAGGAAGAGGAAGGTGAAAATAGGATGGATACATACATACATACATACACACACACACACACACACACACACACACACACACAAACACCCTTCTTCACAGCCTTGTCTATAGATATCAGCCAAGAAATGAATACATGAATACAGTATTCATTTTCTGTTTCTTGCCCAATTTTTTTCCTCAACTCTCATTGATGGAGAAGAAATCTTCCAGCTCCAGAATGGTCTAGAATAGGTGTGTCAAACTGCCGGCCCGTGGACTGGATGTGTCATGTGGAAGCCGCGCCCACCCCATTGCCAGCAATGGCAAAACAGTCCCGATACATCACGAGTTTGACATGTCTGGTCTAACCTCAAACATGAGAGCTCTAAATCAGGGCTTTTCAACCAGTGGTATGGGTACTACCTGTGGTACATTGGCACCTGGCAGATGGTACGCGACCATCCTAGAAAAGTGGTAGTGGGGGAGGGGAATGAGCTGAACCGGTGGCAGCACCGCACAAGCCTGAGCGAGAGATGGCTGGAGCTGCAGGGCTGTCAGGGCTGAGCGGAAGCACTAGGATCAGCGCCAGGCTCCAGCTGGAGCCTGGCGCTGATCCTGGCGCTTCTGCTGAGCCCAGAAGAAGCGGCGATCAGCTGGAATGTTGCAGCATCTCCAGGGTCTTATGATTTACATTCAGATGCTTCGCAACTGATTCATATTTATGATGGTCACAGTGTCCCAGGTGTTGTGATTCAGCATCAGCCTGTGGTTTCGGCAGCTGAATCGGACAATTCTGAGGAGGAGGAGGAGGGGTTTGGAGAGCCTTTGGTTGCAGATGCATTGCAGAGCTCTCAGCCAGGCCCCTCCCGTCTTGTTCCTCCTCAGACCCAGCTGTGTGAGCCTGAAAGATTAGACGAAGACGATCCATAGCTGGCTTTGTTCAAAGATGCTCGAAGCAGGAGGCAGACAAGCAG
Source organism: Vipera berus (assembly GCF_964194415.1). Taxonomy (NCBI): domain Eukaryota; kingdom Metazoa; phylum Chordata; class Lepidosauria; order Squamata; family Viperidae; genus Vipera; species Vipera berus. The sequence continues at coordinate 252,035,979 of NC_138202.1, read as the reverse complement.
AAGTGAACAAAGAAAAGCAATGAGGCACCTCGGGAGGAGGCAAAGAGAAGCCACACCCTGAGACTGTTGTTTAAAAGGGGAATGTGTGGGAGGTGCTGGTTGCTGAAGGCAACCGTTTGTAGAGCTTCTGATATAGTCTCGGTCTGTATTTGTTTTACTCTGTTTTGAACTGTTTCGTTTAGTTTTTGCAAATAAATTTGGTTGGCTTAATTCCAGCCTATTGAATATAACAAAGGGGTTGTCCCTGACATTTCTGCGGGGCCGGTTGTAGGCTGGAACAGAACACCAGGGTCATGTGAAGTGACCAAAACCTGCTTCAACCACCCAGCGGGGGGGGGGATAAAAACCAAACATACCCCACTCCACCCCCCACTGCCAATTCTCAACAGAAATGCTCACAACAATGAAAACCTCAGGAGGAAGAGCGCCACCGGGCAGGCAGGCAGGTGTCTTACTTGGCTGTGGCTTGGGGGGCACTTTTTCAGTGCCATTGTAACTTTGAACAGTCACTAAGCAAACTGTTGTAGATCGAGGACTACCTGTACTTCATAACTTTTTTCCTTTTTTTTTTTTGGTCATCAGGTTTTTGACACCTTGCTAGGCGACTTGGATGTTGCCATATCCTAAAAGTGGTACAATGGGTGAAAAGGTTTAAAAGCCCTGCTCTAAATGATGGTGGGGTTCAGACCCATTAGTGGGAGAGATTTATTCAAAGGGAGACAGGTCTGGTAGGATCCATGCCCCATTCTAAGCACTATAAAATAGCCAAAGATGGGAAAGATTGCTCTACAGTATCAATATATAACTGATCACCAATTTATACTCAGAGATTTACACTTACATTGCTGGAATAATTATTTTGAAAATTAAGACTTCATTCAAGCAGCCGATTACAAATCAATAAAATATAAACCTTTGTGCAATTATATATAGTCTGACTTAATTTTTAGCATGGTAAATATTTCAGTACATAAGCCACAAGATTACTGATAAAATAATACAGTAAACCTGCAAGAGTACCTTTGAATTTAAAATCTACAAGATCACACAATTAAACACAAGTGAGACTTATTTTATATCTATGTACAATCCATGACAGCTTGATTTTGATTGCTTTGGGATTAAAACTACATAATCCTATAGTCATAAATTATCTTATTTGAATATGAAATTAAATATCTTACCAAATCTGGTTTTATATGGCGGTCCATCTCACACAAAGTGGACAGCATATAGTAAAACAACTAAAATATATTATAAAACCACTTAAATAATTAAGCATAACTAAAAATAATTATTACGTAGATATAATTAAGAGGACCACAAGTCTCTTATTGTAGTAAGGCAAGTTATTTCAATGAAACCTCATTGCCCTTCCTATATATACCATTGAAGATGCAATACATATGAATATGCAACTTCCTTTTTACAAAGCAAATGATTTAAACAAGACTTTGGTTCTATCTTTTACTTAACAAACCAGTTTCCGAAATTTTTAACATCAAAACCAATCATGCAATATGCAGCCAAAATACCACTGTTACTATTTGAAAGTGTGTTATAAATGTGTAGAAAAAAGTGCATAGAAAAACATTAATGCAGCAAAAGAGTGTAATACAAGCAAGTCTGATTTAGAATTTTTTCCAATATTACTTTATGCTCTAATGAACAAAAGTCACACTTAATTTTTCAGGAGTGCAGGTCATGATGCTAAAGAAAGGGCCATATCATTAGCTGTTAGCAAGGCAGCAAGTAACTGTTGGAAATTTGACAGGGTTTATTTTTTTTGGGGGGGGGGAAACGCCACCTCCCTAGAAACTTACAGTATACAGTAGTTTTTTTATCTGCTTCCCACCTCAGATAAGCAGGAATCTCTGGTCTATTTTCAAAAATCAAGATTGTAAGTGACTGGTAGGTCACAAAAAGAAAATGTGGGGGCTGCAAATGGCCCACCCCAACATTAGACTTAGGACGGCCAACAGTATACAACTGTTTAAGAACACCACAGCAGATTACTAGAGGGAATTTGTTTCTCTATACTAGACTCTTGTTATTTGATCATCTAATTAAGGAGTAAATGAATTGCTTTTATTGCAACATACAAGAATGAAGTTTAGAATTTCAGTCTGAGGAAAAATTGTGTTTTGATCACATTAATATTTATCAGCTCAGCTCAGTTAGGAACATGGAGTAAAAAAGTTAACTTCGGGGAAATATAAAGAGCATGCAATGAATACTGTACTAGCAAACTGGAAAGAGATGCAACAAAAGTAAAGTATAAAAAGAGATCACGTAAACTTTATTAGAAAGTTGCCCGGTGCTTTGTTTGATTTTAGGTGGTTACTGAACTATGGAAAGCAATTGTCATGGGCTGAATTCCTGGGAAATGGAACTTTATAACTTTGCAGAGCAAACCACATCTTGCCATAGTAATTTGTTAATACATTACATAACCCTAAGTCTGTGGACCAACACCGGTCCACGGCATGCCAGAAACCAGGCCTCCTAAACAAGCGAAGCCCCATTCACAGGATGCAGGCAACACACAAAACCACACACCCGCTCTGGTCCACAGAAAAGCCTCTCTCCACGGAATCAGTCCCTGGTGCCCAGAAGATTGGGAACCTCTGACATAACCCATAATTTACTGATCTAAACTTAAAAACAATAGCTGGGACCAATCCTACAGGCCAGAAAGTAAAAGAAAAGCAGAATGCTGCAACTGAGTCTAAATTGTATGTTGTTATAGGTTTGTGTGAAGTGGATTTTGAATATTGAATTGGTTTATGTTAATTTATATGACCACCCATCTCAAAATGACAATTATGGGCAGCTAATATAAAATTAAAATCAAATAGAAAAACAATAGCACTATACACACACACACACACACACACACACACACACACACGCAAGAGAGAGAGAGAGAGAGAGAGAGAGAGAGAGACAGAGAGAGAGAGAGAGAGAGAGAGGGGGGGGAGGGAGAGAGAGAGAGGGAGAGAGAGGCAGGGCAGGCAGCCAGCCAGCCAGCCGGCCAGTTTTAGGAGACTGGGGCAGATATTCTCCTGATATTAAGAGGAAATAAATTAGAATTCTGATCATTAATATTGAGGTGGAACTTATGTGTGAAGTTACCTTGGAAACATTTACCTATTACAGACAGTTGAGAAAGAAGAAGCTCAGATAAATTGTTTTGTCTTCCATCTCTTGCCTCACTTCCAGTATATTATTTAAAAAGATAATTGAAGAAAAGCACCACAAATGGTAAACGTAAGTTCCTCCCGCAAGTTCCTCTTCATGTGTTACTTGTCTTTTCTGTTTCTCACCAGCAATTTGGAATAAGTGAAATTATTTCAAAACTTGGTTCCAGGAATATTATATGAATTGTTACTTTTAACTGGAATTGTATTTTGTACCGCTTTTGTTCCCTATACTGTATTTTATTGTTATTGTTGCATTGGGTGTTGCTTTTCTATGTTACTTAAGTAGTGCCTTCACTGAGGCAGTTTAAACATTCATAAATTTTAAAAAAAACCTAAAATAAATAGCACTCTACTTAATTTCTTCTTAAACCAGCTGGAATGGGCAGCTTTCAGCCTTTGACCTTTTTACTTTTTAGTCCTTTAGTCCTTTGTGCTCAGTTGGCTAAAGACTAAAATTGTCTTAACATTTACAATGGGAAAAAAATGATAGACAATCCAAGCCCAATCCATATACATGATTCCAGAAAAACCCGAACCCAAATTCCTAAGATTAGCTAATAGCACTTCTGTCTTATCTGGGTTTAACTGCAGTTTGTTCACTCTACAACTGAACTTAGGAAGGAATCAAATGGTGTCAACCGTTTTCTGGAGCTGGAAGACAACAACATAAGCTGACTCTCTGAGCAAATCAATGGCACTCACTTTGGTATTTCCAGAGGTTACATACAGATGTCTCACAACTAAGAAGACAAGGCACAATTCCATGAAACACCATAGATCAACACATCATATGTAAACAGTAGTTCCCGGCAGTACCCCCTGAATATATCCAACAAAAAGGACTAGAATCATTGCAAACAGCAAAGGATTAGCAGTAAATCACATGCAGTGCTAATGAAATCCACTATAACAGTAATGGCAAAACTTTTAGAGACCGAGTGCCCAAACTGCAACCCAAAATCCACTTATGTATTGTCGGGTGATGGGTGGGCATGGCTCATTGCCTGGGCGTGGCTGCAGTGGTAATGGCAGACTGGGTGGGACTAAAAAGTTCAATCAATCAATTCCAACTTTGCAAGATCTTTTTTTTTTCCATGAGAAGTTGAAATTGACTGATTGAACCTTTCTTTTTTTTTGCACACAGCGGCGGAGGCCTAAAGCAAAAAGGTTTTATAAAAACCAGCTGAAGGCCTAGGACTGGGGTGACGGTGCGCATGCCCACAAAGAGGGCTCTGCGTGCCACTTGTGGCACGCGCACCATAGGTTTGCCACCACAGCAATATAACATTTATGTGAATTAATACCCATTTCTTTCCATCCATTTTCAAGAAGAGATCATTTACTAAGATGACCAAACCCAGCCAAAAACATACAGAAATAAGTTCATATCTGCTAGATCAGGGGTCCCCAACCCCCATTATGTGGACTAGTACTGGGCCGCGGCATGCTAGCAACCAGTCCACACAACCAAGGAAAGCCCCATCTGCAGGATGCAGGCAGCACACAAAACCACACCCCCTCCAGTCCGCGGAAAAACCTCTCTCTACATAACTGGTCCCTGGTGCCCAAAAGGTTGGGGACCTCTGTGCTAGATACCTTCTGTGCTTTGAGATCATCCTCTCCTTGACAGACGTGAGATTAGCCCATCAATTCCCAAATCAAGAGATGGGATTTTTTTTAAATAACAGATTTCTAACCACCTCATTTAAATAGAAAAGGGCATTTACTTTCCACAAGAAAACCTCCATTCTCTTTCCCCCTCCAAAGGGCAAGCACATTCTGGCCAGTTTATAATGGGGGAGGGGAGAAGGAGAGGCGGGCATCTTGCCAGACAATTTAGCCTGCAACCTCAAGATCCCCAAATAGAAATAAGGCAGACATGTCAAACTCGTGACGTCATGTGGCATCGCGCAACGTATCGGGACGGTTTTGCCATTGCCAGCAATGGGGTGGGCGTGGCTTCTGGATGATGCATCCAGCCCGTGGGCCAGCAGTTTGACACCCCTGAAATAAGCTAAAATAATGGGTTGGATCATAATTATCATACACCACCTCAATTCTTAAATCCAAATGGAAGCTGTTTTAATTGTGGATTGACAAGGGAGCAGATATTAATGATCCAAATATCTATATAGATAGTCCTCAACTTATGATCACAATTGAGCCCAAAATTTAGGTTCCTAAGTGAGAAATTTGTTAAGTGACTTTTGTCCCACTTTACAACTTTTCTTGCCACACTGAATCACTGCAGTTGTTAAATTAGTAACAAGTTGTTAAGTGAATCTGGTTTCTCCATTGACTTTGCTTGTCAGAAGGTTGCAAAAGGTGATCACATGATCCCAGGGTCACTGCAGACACTGCAACCATCAAAAGTGTGAGTCAGTTGTCAAGCATCTGAATGTAAATCACGTGACCATGGGGATGCTGCAATGGTGATAAGTGTAAAAAACTGAAAGTGAAAAGTCACTTTTTGCCTTTGTAACTTTGAAGGATCACTAAATGAGTAAATTGAGGACTACCTAAGTGGGCAAGAATTTCTGAATATCCCCTGACTGATCAGTATTCTGGACAATTAAATCCTCCAAGCAGGAAACTTTCAGAACTGTGCAAATCTTTCAAAACAGGTGTTTCAGAAGACATGGGAGATACATGAAAAATCTCTTTAAATTATTAAAATGTTTCCAAACTGCTGCTTCTAGCTATCTTCACATGCCTGTTCATGCCTAGTCATTTCATTCTATGCAAGCCTAAAAAAAGATGCAGCTGTTTTAACAAGCCAAATATTGGGGCGCCTCATGCTCTCTTGCATATTTCAAAGCACCACTTTCAAAGGATTACACAAACTGCAACATAAAGTCACCTCTAACATTGCCAAACTAGTTCTACATACTAATGTAGCAGGATAGCTGATACAGTAACAGGTATCAGCGGAACAACTGTCCCAACAGTGATAGGAACTCAGAATTGGCAGAATGTTTGAGACAACTTCTTGTTAGTAAAATGGAATTCTTACAAACCAACGATGATTTGCCCAGATTCCCAACCTTGCTGTCCAAATCTAGCCTGCTACATCACAGAGAACTGTGGAGAAATGGGAAAGATGAATCGCTCTCTCTACCTTCAGTTTATTTATTATTATTAAACTCCTATGCCACCCATCTGGCAGAGACGATTCTACACGGAGTTAAGTCTCCATTATACGGGTATATACAGGCTGGAGTTGCCATTCAGCATTAAATGGTGATTGGTAGATATTTTACCAACAATTGACTTGGCATTCAGAAAGAGAGATCTATAACATAATGGTCAACTTTCATAGGAATGTAGACTTCCTTGGTTAGATTTTTAGGAAAGGAAGCCAACCAGAAGCCTGTCTTTATTTTCCTGCGATGGCCAGGTTGGAAGCTCTCCGTATATGCCCAAATTTGTCCTTCCACTTATACTTGCTCCTGAGCGATTTTCTGTTCTGTTCAACTCAGACACATCCCTCAACGGTGGCTCCAGTAAAATCAGCTGCACAAGCAGTTTGTCAGTAAATAGACACCTTCTTCCTGCACACATACAGGCTGCAGTGTGGCGCCCTTAATCCTTGAGGTTGCCCCTTTGATGACATGCAGCCCTGAATGCAATTTGCTGGCACAAGACAACCAGAACCCCACATCAGAACAACCAGTAGTAATATTGAAGATGGAAAAACAGGAGCAGAGATGCCAAAAAGCTTCCAACAAGCACCAGCCAAGGATAGCTGTTAGTCTGTTTCAGAAAAAGGGGCCTCAAATAGTGACCTAGGCAGACAAGGGGGCAAATTTACTTGCTTATAGAGTTTCAGTCTCCCTCTAGTCAGATAATGGTCTTTTTTTTACTCCTAGAGATGCCTACAAGCTGCTCATGGCTTCTTCTTTTTCCTTGTCTGCTCTTCTCTTTACCCCTCCCCACTTTAGGGCCCCTTTTTCCTCTATCACGTGTAACCCATTTGTGCAGTAATGGAAGTGAAATCAGCCTGTTTTGCTGAACAAAATAATTTTACTCAGTACCACCCTTTCATTTCAGATGCAGGAAATTTCTGCAGGAAATTACCAAGAAGAATTCATTATGCTGATTTGCAAATGCATATATATATATACATATATATATATATACATATATATATATACATACATATATATACATATATATATACATATATATACATACATATATATACATATATATACATACATATATATATACATATACATATACATATACATTATATATATATATATATATATATATATATATATATATATATATATATATATATATATATATATATATATATATATATATATATATGGAAGTATTCATAAGATGCTTTTTTCAAATTATCTAAATACAGTATATTATTAATGCTCATACTTAAATTTTCTTCCCTATAATTATTTTTCTTGCTTACTGAATTCTATTAAGCATGTGTCAAACTCATTAATTTTGTGTCTTACAGAATTATAGCTTTCATTACTCTTCATACCTAGCTTAGTAGACAGAACATTAAATTTTAATCTGACATAAGGAGATTCAAATACACTTCTTTTCCCAAAGAATTATTAGAAATTGTATCATATCACCTATGCACTTAGCAATATTTAAGAAACTAGGATTGATATGCAGCAGTCTCTTATTTGCATGTTATATATATATATATATATATATATATATATATATATATATATATATATATATATATATATCTCAAAAAAATAAAGGGAACAGAAAATAAGACATCCTACTATTAAATAGTACATTGTGTTAAGTGTTCCCTTTATTTTTTGGAGCAGTATATATATGTATATGTATATATATGTATAAACACACACACAAATTCAAATTACCTTCTGTGAAAAATTCTGATCAGAATGTTTAAAGCCCTGCTATCTTTTGTCTAAAAAGTCAAGAGTTGTTTCAACTAGGAAGTAGCAAAAATACATATGTAGAGAAAACTATCTAACTTGCTATAGTTTTACAGTCCAAATCTGTAAAATTGGATTGATCATGGCTTGTACACGTTTATCTTAGATTTAAAAAATAGTTCTTGCCCAGAGACTTGTAGATGAAAGGGAAATGTAGAAATCAAGCTTTTTTTAAAAAATCCAAGTCTACATAATTACATAGCTTCCATTTAATTATTAGAACCTATCAATAACCACAATAACCAGTGCAAGTGTGCAAGGAACAGACTGAGAAGATTTGTTCTCCACTTTAGCACTGCAATCCACCCCTCCCCCCAATATTTTGATTTTACTTTTTAAAAAATCTGTGAAAATATAAACACAGAAGCCAAAAGCTTGCACAGTACTTTCAACATGACAATGTTTGAATAATTAAATTACAAGTATCTTTTACATAAGTGTTATTTTAACAGATTTTTGGGAGTTTGATTTTCAGGTATAATATGAATCCACATATACATTCAGCATCTAGATATATACAAATATATATGGAGAACTTAAAAAGGGAAAGGAGAAAAAAAGGGAAGGGCTAGGTGCCATTAGAAGTCAGCACTGAAAAATCTATGAGGATTGTAGATTAAATCAAACAATTTTATGTAAATGAAAAATCAAGTATTTATTTCAGTTATTCTCCATATTTATAGTTAAATTAATATTAATTTTGTTTCAAGATGCCATATTACTATTCATTAGTGATATTAATTTTGTTACAAGATGGGAAAAGCAAATATTTTAAGCAGCAGTTACAGCAATTATGTCACCAATTATTCTAGAATATTTCCACTTAATTCAGTGAAAATATTGCTTCAGAACATATTTTTAAACCTGAAGGTATTATTTTTATTACCTTGTTCTATTGCATATTAATTCTATCCCCATCAACCAAATAATAATAAATAAAAAACCCACAACAGATCATCTTAAAATGTTGCTCAAACCAGAAAAAAAAATGAAAGCAAATTTGACACACACAGAAAAATAAATGACTCAGTTTGCTAGAAGATCCCCCCAAAGTAATAGATGTATTCACATGAAACATTATTGAAGTTTTGCAGATATACTCAATCAAAACCCAGGTCTTCCTACACTCAATGAAGGATTTAAAATAAAAAAGATTTTAACAATGTGCACAGGAATTTCAGGAATTTGTATCTGTTTCATTTCCCTCCTGAGCCAACTATGAGATAGTACAAATAAAAATTTAATTCCTGATTTTAGTTCTTATATAATCAAAGGACAGAAAAGAAAGTGAAAGGCCCCCATGTGTAGCAGTCAAATATAGTTAACTGAATTAACTCTTTTATGCTGTTGTTTTACAATCATAATAGACTTTTACATGCTAAAGGAATCATGCCTTTATTTGTTCATAAATATTTATGACAACACCACCTTTTATATCTGCACTTCTAAACTTGGAAGCCTTAAAGACTGAGTAGCTTTGTTGCTCTACAAGTCTAGAAAATATACTTTCCTCTCACAGATTACCACATGCTGAACATAAATTAGTCTTTGATATGTTATTTTCTACAATATGAGATGCATTTGTTCCAAATAGCAGACCAAGACAAGTACTATTTATACCTTCATTGTATTACCACAAAAAGTAACACTATTTAATGTTTTCTTTCTAAGTAGGTTCTACTTTTTGTATAGATTCTTTAAGTTCAAATCAACACACACAGAACTGCAGGGTTTACACCTGATTTTTTCTCTCTCCTATTTTAATAAAAAGTGATCTTATCAATTGACTAATAGATTACAAAATTCTTCTAGAATTACACCGGAAGCAAAAAACAAACAAACAAACAAGGCTTCATACTACAACGTGGTGTTGAGAAGGTACCTTATTACCTTTTATTAACTATATAAGGTACCTTCTCAATACACCGATTTCAATGGGACTGTTGCTATCTGAAATTAGTTCCTAACAGAAGGGGCACAATTGACATTTATGCAAACAACGTACTTTAGATCATATGAAACAGAAACAATCTGAAACAGAACTAGGATTTGTTAATTTTTAGCGAAAACGGAGCGAGACGAGAATTTAAGTAACAAAAAGTGCTTACTTGGTGTACAAAGACATCAACCGGAGACTCCAACGGGCTTCCCTCGCGGTTGAGCATGGAAATAAATCCGAATCCCATTCGCACATTAAACCACTTGCAATGGCCCGTTCCGTGCAAAACCTGGGATTTCTCCTCCTCTTCCTCTTCTCGTTCAGGCAATTTCCCGGGTTCATCTCCACTTTTACGCGCCCCCGCTGATTTGGAGAGGGATGGCGGAAAAAAACCAAGAAACTACACGTAAATATACACGCGCGACACACTCTCTCTCTCTCTCTCTGTGTCTCTCTCTCTCTCTCTCTCTCTCTCTCTCTCACACACACACACACAGGCAGAGAATTAAATTCTAGTAACATCTCCTTGGCGGCTGCACAAGAGCGATTGCTACAGAAAAGGACGGAAAGCACACACACACACACACACACACACACACGCACGTTCGACGTTACGAAACCGAGCTGTTTGCCTTCCCTTCCGACCCCTCCCCCCCCTCCCCGCTACACACAAACATTTTAAAGCCCGTCAACATTTCAAGCGCACCCACGCCCGGATCTCGTAGTAGCAGCAGGAAATAAAAACTGCATTTCGAAAGAAAAATAAAGCCTCGCCGAAGGAAAGGCAGCATCTGCTGCGACTCGGGCTACGTTTTTTTTCAGACGCTCCCCCGCCACACGCACAAACAGTAGCAGCGGCGGCGGCGGCGGCGGCGGCAGCCCAGCCCACCCCACGTTGTTCTGTACATACGTGCGATCCTGCCCTTTAACTCCATCTTTCAGCCACATAAACCACCCCAGAAAACGATACTTTACTTGGATACTGCTGGTTGAGCACCGATCCCATCCCTCCCCAGAGGAATTCGCAGGCGAATGAGTCTGGGCTGGCGAGGGAAGGGAGGGAGGGAGGGAGGAGAGGCGGGGAGGGGGCGCCCGAGCCGAGGGAGGCGGCGATTGCACAACCGCTTGGAACAGCCCATCCAGCGGCCGCGAGCGCCGGGTGTTATTTTCCAACTGGGCTCGCTTCTCTCGCGCTCTTCCTTCGGCAAACCCCCCTCCCCTTTCTTGAACGCTGGAATGACTCTCTACCAGAGCCGAGTGGAGCCGGGCTGCTGCGGCGGCGGGGAGGGGGGAGGGCAGGTGTATAAAAGTTTCCCTTCCCTTTTTCTGCCTTCAGCGGCTTGCTCAATCGCGCCGGGAAACAATGGTCCCTCTTGAACGCTTTTCAACTTGGGTGAATCGGTGTGTGGGCGGCGCAGAGCAAGCAACACGGAGGAGCTCTCGGCCACAATAGGATTCTTTCTCCCCCCCCCTTTTTTTTTTCTTCCACCCCAGTCTCCCATTTCATGGCTATGGTGGGCGTTCTCCTCCACCACCCCCTCCCATTAAACGAACTGTCCAAATTAAAGGGCTTTTTTTTTTAAAATAAACATTTTTTTAAAAAAAGAGGAAAAGTAAGGCGATGTTTAAAAGGGGAAAAAAAGCAACCCAGGAAAAGAAGGGAGGTGGTGGTGTTGGGGGGGGAGGAATAACCTTCGGCCATGTTGCTTTACAGGCCCTGTGTTCCAAAGTAGCGAGGTGGAAAGTAACCCCCCCCCCGCGCGCACACCCTTTCCCGGTTGGGAGAAGCGGTCTCGGGAATTAGCTTTTAACATCTTGATTTATTTATTTTTTTTGAGCGATTCCCCGCTTTGGCTGTCTGGGTCCTGCTCTTTTGGGGGGGGGCTTGCGCTGCCCCGCCCCCCCCCACCGCCCGGGCCAAGCGCCCTCCATGCTCTCTGGCTGGGATTCTGGGCCCCCGTTGCACGTGACTCGCTCAATTACATGCCTTCTTACTACTAATTTCACCTCGGGTCTTCCGAGATGGGGTGAGGTTGGGTGGCGGTGGCGGGCGGGGGGGGAGAGGAAGGTTGGCAAAAAAAGGAATAGCCAATCGGCACTTCCAACGGCCCTGACACGCCGGGCTCATTTACGAATCAACAACGAAATTTGAAAATCCGCTCCCCGGGCCACGAGTTGGCACGTTTTCGCTACGTAGATCCGTCTGACGCTCGCGAAGGGTGGGGAATAATTCTTTGTCGGAACACACAGCCCCGCCAAGCTTTGCCTGCCTGGGCTGCCTTAGCGCAGGCGGCATGCCCTACGGCGCTCTCCGGAGCGAAAGCCTATTTTATTTTATTTTTTTAGGACCCGCGTGCAAAGACATTTCGTAACGGCGCGAAATCCCGGGAGGTGGAAAGCGCCGCTCTTTTGAAAGGAGCTCTGAAGCTGATCCACAAATCAGGCGGTGGGGGCTCACCTAAAATAGCAGTCGGCGGTTTGAAGGTTAACTTGGCACCATTTCTGTATTTTGAAACTTGACTGGCTTGGAGGTGCTTTAGATCAGCGTTTCCCAACCTTAGGAACTTGAAGATGCGTGGACTTCAACTCCCAGAATTCCCCAGCCAGCTATGCTGGCTGGGGAATTCTGGGAGTTGAAGTCCACGCATCTTCAAGTTCCTAAGGTTGGGAAACGCTGCTTTAGATCTTTTGTGTGAGCGCGCCGGTCGCGTCCCGCTGCAATCGGTGATGGGCCAGAAATAGGGGGCGCAGTCTTGCGTCTTCCTGTACACATTTACCTGAAAGTAAGCCGCCTTCCTTTCCGCTGACCGCGCACAGAAATTGGCTGCAGAGGCCTGCGCTCACCCCCACCCGCCAAAGTAAATATAACTGAACTTCACGGATCTTACTGCTATGTAAGTGTATCTGCGACTGGTAATCTTGCAGAACTGGTAATGAATCACTTAAGGCCATCAAGTCCACTCCCTTGCTCGGTGCAGGAATCCAAATTAAATTATCTCACACGAACGATTGGCGAGACTTGTTGGCGATGCATCCTGTGAATAAGAGCCCTCTTGTTTAATTATTAGGATTTCCCCACCCCCCACCCCATTTTAATTCGGAATTTGCTTTCTTAGATCTATTATTTGGGGTCCCGCTCTCATTACGATAATAGCCATCTTCCGCTTGAACCACATTGCAACGTGCCGTTTTATTCCCCTCAGTCGAATGTTTTCTGGAAGGGAAAGGGGAAAACAAACTCATGTCTCTTTGTGGAATATCATCAGAGAATGCATCGCATCAGGGAAGCCTCTTTTGATAACAGGGTGACATTGCTAAAATGCACAAACTGTTCGAACGATTAAACGAGCATTAAAATACGCGCTGCATTCTTTGCAGGACTAATATTCCGAAGGTGCTTATTTATGGCCCTGCCTTGTGTAGGCTCGGTCGATCCAAGCCTGTTCGGGACCACAGTCCGCCTTTCCGGGTCTGTATGTACCCTGTCCGTTATGGAAGCCTACCGGAAACGCGGTGTCATCTCAATTCGGTTCAGGATGCGAGGCAGCCGAGCGTTTTCAAAGCCTTGGGGGGAAAGCGGTACGCGGGGGTGGCGGAGGGAGAGGGATGGCGCTTCATAGGTTCCATCACCCTCTCTCATTCCGGGGGAGGGGATGTGATTAATGACTTCCTAAATAAGAGGTCAGTTTGCAAGCTCAGCGTTCAACGAAGCTCCCTCGGCAACAATTGTTCTCCAGGAGGCGGGAGAATGGAGGAAGAGAGACTGGAAGGGCTAAACGAGAATTTGCCAGTGAAGAGGAAACACCGGAGTGGCGGCTGGAGGAGAAGCAGGAAAACAAAGACTGGAGGAATGAAGCTGCTGTTTGAATCCGTCCCCTTCTGGACAGCCGGCAGTCGCTCCCGTCCAGGCGTTACCTGCGAGTCCGGTCACCCTACGGTGGAATTGACATTTTAATAGACCCGTACACCAACGACACGGGGAGAAACCGACCATCTACCTAAAGAGCTCTTAACTTCATCAGCGGAATCCTCTCAGGGCGACACACAGGCGGAGGGATCAAGCTTGAGGGGCGTTAATGACAAGTGCACGCCGCTGCCTCTGCGACGCTACCGGGAATCCTGGCAGCTCAATTCTTGGGCGCGTTCACCTTGAAGGCAGCCCAGCGACTCTTACTTCCATGCGAGCTTTCCCAGTCCTCTGGCGCTGGGCTGAAGTGGCGCCCGATCCTTTGAGGACCGCTCGCTTAGGAGTCCCGCTGATTAGCGTTGTGCTTGGGATCGCTCGCCTTCTAGTACGTAGCTGCGTATGTACTTACGAAAGCACGTGCGCTGTATTCCAGTGGAAAGGATACGAACAGGATTAATCCCAACGTATCTTGTTTCGGCCTCCCTTGAAAATACCCGCTGCCTGTTTTTTCCAAGTCCGATCAACGTTTGCAAAGGTCGAGGCGGGGTCTGCCACCCGCCCCCCCCATCCCTCCCGCCGTGCTGTAATTTGCCCTGGATGTTCGGGGTTTCTTTCACCAACGGAATCACAAGGTTGTCCGCTGTTGGTTTAAACCTGGCGACAGGCAGTCTGAACAAACAAAGATTAACTAAAGGGGCCTATTTACTCCCGGGTGAGACTGCAGGGAGAGAAAAGGCGCAAACCTCTTTTCCTTACGCCCTGTTTTAAGTGGACAGGTTACTTTCCTGCCGCGACAACATCTCCACGCGTTAATTCGTAGCGATGCCAAGGTTGTTCTCTCTCTCTCTCTCTCTCTTTTTTTTTTTTTTGGTGTAGGGGAGGAGGGCTGAAGTTCTGTACGGCTGCATTCCTCTGGGTACCTTCAACCATCAGCTCCCCATTGGTGATTCCGCTGTTGGAGGTCGTCTTGCTCAGCTCTCCCTCCTCCTCCTCCTCCTCCTCCTCCTCCTCCTCCTCCCACCCTCCTCGCTCCATCTCCGGTGCAGCTTTTCTCGCAACTAAAAGAGCGCGCAGAAAAGCCGGGAAGGGGGGGGGAAGAGGGAAGAAGAGAGAAGAGCTAAATGGCGCAGAATCTGTGGCGCCTCCTTCTGAGGCTCGGGATCGGGGCGCAGGTCTCAGCCCGGCCTCGGGAAGGTTTGCTTTAGAAATAAATGCCTTCGGAGTTCTAGGGGACCTCCTTCCAAATCAGCCCAGGGAGAAGCGAATCTTTAATTCGAAGGAAGAGCTTTTTGAGACTGGAGGACAGCAAGAGATATTCCTTAAAAAGGGTGAGGCGGAGAAACCAAAAACTAAAACGCTTTTACTTAACCAGAAACAAGAGGACCGAACTCAACGTCTTCCTATTACCAGGGGCTGGGTGCTGAAATTGAAAAGAAGGACGTCTTCCCCACCTTTCTTTACCAATGAGAATAAACAGCCTTCAAAGGGTTTGGGAGAACCAGAAAAATGAACAAGGTGACGGAACACGCTCTGAGGGATGATGTAGTGGTCCGTCCAAATACGGGACTGTTTCTTGCTGCAGCTCGGGCCGTTGTGACTTCTCTTCGGTTTAAGGAACTCCACGGCTGCATGAAACCCTGCACAACGAACTAAGTATTTGGCTCCTGCCTTTTCAGAACGAAGAGGCATTTTGCCTTAAACCCCCCCACCCCCATGTAAAATGGATTCGCAAGGTTTGACTCCTCACATTGGGGGAGGTCACCTGCCTTGGATCCCTCTTTGAGGTTTTGCCTTCTCCGTTCACCTCGTGTGATAGTCGGTTCTGCACGCCACTGTTCAATTTTCTCCCAGACCTCCAAAAGCCGAGACAATGCGAGAAAAGCATCATTATCTATCGTATGCAAAATACAGTATTGCTTAGCAACTGAAGTTTATGAAATATCAAGTTGCATTCGGCGTGGCATCTGTTATAAGTTTAAAAGAACACTCGCTGTGAAGAAAAAGCCAGCTTTTTCTTCACAGCGAGTGTATACACACACACACACACACACCATCCTTCTATTAATACACCCGTCTGCAAGAGTTTATATGCTGGCAGGACGCTAGAAACGCAATGCCTCCGCTGATAGTGTAGGAGGTGAAAGTCTTAAGAAGGCAGAATAAACAGGTTAGCTCCCTCCCGTTCCAAAAAATAAAAGATATGCGACTTTTGGTTCAGAGCGTATGATTCGGTTTTGCAGAGGCTTTACTTAAGTGGTGTTTGGGGTTGTTTTTTTCCCCCAAGTTCAGAAATACCGTAAAGCAATTACAGTATTGAAGACGCTGTCAAATATGAAAGTCGCCTAGGGAAGAACTGGCTGCAGGCGGTTGTACAGTATTCAAAAAAAATGCGGGTTTTCAAATAACTGCTCACCTGCCTTAAAATTTGAAAGCCTCCAATATTAGCAGAATTAAGGTTGGGAGCCAACGGTCTGACCCAACAGTGCCAGATGTTTTCGGCTCACCCGTTTTCATTTCCTGCAAAAACACCAGGGTCCCTCTCCTCACCACAAACTCAGTGTGTGCGTGCTGGGAAAGGGCGACAATATCAACACTCCAAAAGCGCTGCCCTGATTTTGCGGATTTGGACGATGTGAGGAAGGCCTCTCTTCCTTCAAAAGGTCGAAGAGTCGGCGATTCAGGCGTGAAGGTTTCGTTCCCGACGACCCCTGCCTTCTGCTGCCCAGGCAAAAGCGCGTATTTCGAACAATCCGGGCGAAACCCCCGAAACTCGACAGGCAAAACAACGGCTCGGCGGCCTTGGTGTGAGCTCAAGGGCGCGAATTAAAGGGTGGGGGTGGGGAAGAGCCGCCTTATTCCAACCCCCCCCCCCAACCCCAGATTCGAGATTCTGCACTCCTGCCGCTCGCTCGGGCTATTTTTCCGACGGCGACAGCCGAACCGCACCAGCTGTTCCGACAAAGTTCCAAGGAAGGGACCTTTTTTTTTTTTTAGGAAGTAGGAATAGTGGTTGATGGTTTGGGATCGGGGTGGGGTACTCCTAGGATGGAAGGACATTTAAACGGCTGCGAATACAGAAAGAATGTAACTATTGGCTGCCATCTAGCGATCGCCTGGGATTTTACGGTCCTCATCTGGAAGCGCCGGCAGAGGAGTGGAATTAGCGCTTGGCTTTGCCCCTCAAGCTCCAGGAGCTTTAGACAAGAGTGGGTGCGGGGGTCGTGGCAGAATTCTAGACTAGTTGGTTCCCAGGTACAGCTCCGACCTCTCTTTCCCTGAGAAGAACTTCCGGGTACCTGTTACTTCAAGCAGAGCCTCCTCCCCAGAACGAGCCATCTAATATTTGGTAGATTGGAAACGGAAAGCAAAGGGGGAGGGTGGCGCTCAGAGAAATCTTACATTCCTGCATTTTTCACCTCTTCTGGATAAATAACCCTTTCCCCTATTTGTTAATAGACGAAGTCTTAAACTAAGAGGAGCATCTTCTTTTCCCCCTATCGCCCACCGTCATCGGAGTCTCCTGCAGCTTTCGCGTCGTATATTTATTTTTGGCACCAACCAAAAATATTTCTACTGCCCGTCCGTCTGCTCTCCCCCCCCCCGTCTCTCCCCGTCTCTGTCATCTTTGTCTTCACTCATCCACAAACTAATATATGTAACACCGAACAAAAGTCTTCTTGAAGATATCTCTAATGTCTTCATAGCCTGTTTGCTGATAAAGAGGACTTTTAGGGGCGGGCGCGTGCATGCATTTGCGTCTTTTGTTGCGGACTTCGGAAAGCCGCCTTTTCGGTTGCGGTTCTAATCCAGAAAAAGCCAACAGCTGACTTCAGTAAGGACGGTGGTTAGAGAAGACGCCTTAAACACCGTCGAGAGGACATTTTTTTCCGGCTATTTCACAAATGGCCAAGGCACATTTCAAAAGTAAAATGCGGGCGTGGAGAGAAAAACCCAACTTTGTTAACAGTAGTCCCAGCCTTCAGTTTAAAAGCAGACGTTTT